>NC_140714.1:4295000-4377500 GCF_050655825.1 Lonchura striata
TGGCTGTGACAGTGTGTCTGTGTGTAGGCAAGAGGTTAGCAAAGAAGGGGAAATTAAAACAATGTTGTACATTATATAGTTACCAGCTATTGAAAAACCTATTTTGTATGCAAGACAGCAGTGTAGAGATATATGGAAAGCCTTGGGCTAAGTACAGAAGATAATTACATTTGGAATTTTACTGAGTTAAGTCATTTATAGCTTCAAATAGTTGGAGAGAAAAATCAGCAAAACCATACTTAAACTTCTTGTTGTTACTTTTCAAGATAAGCATTTTTTTAAAAATGCTTTTTATCTTCTTATCTTACAAATTACCCTTTTTCTTTCATAGATATTTCCTAAATTTTACTTTCAGGAGCACTCTGGTCATGACACTCTTTCACTGTTAGCTGAAGCAATATAAACTATTTTAATACAAGTTTTAAAAAAATCAAATTACCAGTCATAAAATATCAGAGTCTTGCAGAAAATGTTATGAGAAATAGTCTGTTATTTTAACAAGTTTCTGGGGAATTAGGAAAAGAAAAATAAAAATCTACAGTCTTCCTGGTAAACTGAGATATGAGATAATCTTTCACCAAGGTGCTGTAATACTGAGGCTGAAGGTAAATCTGGATTCTTCAGTTACAGTCAGCTTGAAAAGCATTAATCCTTCTCTCCCACAGTCACTGGGAATGGCTGTGCCTGGAACTGCAGGAGGATGCACTGTGTTAGACAGGGACAGGACAGAGAGACTTGGTTCCACCTCTTCCTAAGCCCATGCCAATATTTTTGAAAGGTTTATCAGCAGTGCGTTCTGCTAATTGCTCTAAATGACTTCTAGTTACAGCTTCACACCCATTTAGTGCTGCCAGTGCACAGAGTCATTGCAAGGAAAGGCAGCATAAGGTCCAGGAGACAAGGCCATAATTTCAGAGTGGTGTGAGGCCAGAAAGTTCTGGATTTAATAGTCACAGGAGCAGGGCAGGCAGGATGAACTAGAGGCCTGATTTGGGCTGCAGTGTTGGTAACAGGGAGGCATTTCTGCATTGGCCAGCAAGGACAGCTGGAGGAGGAGGAGGAGGAAGGTGGTCCAACTTCTGAAATTCACCTGTAGCTTCTCTCTTCTCCCTCTCCTATCATCCTGTATCAGTCCTCTGATAGTTCAAAAAAGACCCTAATTATGTAGAAGGATTTGCCCTCCAGTCCCTAGTTTGTCTGGTTGTGGCCTGTTTTTGCACAGAACCAGAATAAAACAGTAGCATGGTGCCCAACAGTGACGTGGTCTGAGGACCACTGAGCTGATCCTGAGGCTGTGGAGCAGTTACCAACAGAGTGATGACAGGCCCTCTGCAGACTGAGTTTTGTGAGTTGGATAGAAAAGAGACCCACAGCCTTTACCCCTGATCTGCAGCACTGGTGAGCAGCTTTGCCTTTCAGTGCAGGTGGGAATTACCAGCTTCAGGGTCCAGCACCAGGGCAAGATCTACATTCCCCATCATTTAATGCATGTACAGTCCATCAAAACAAATTAATTTAACCTCAGGGATATACTTCAGATTTTGAGTGTGATGGATCCAAATGCTATCCTTTGGTTGTTGTTGATTTTGCTGTTATTTTACTCATTATAGTTTTACCAGTGTTAGTGATAAGTGTATTATCTTCTAAAGTAATTTTTAATCAAAATTCTGGAAGAAAACAGGTCAGATCTGTTTTGTGTTTGATTGCAAATGCTCCTTAGCAGAAATCTTGAAGTTTGGTCTTAGCATTTCCATCACAAACATATTTCAAAAATCACAGGCAAGGTAGAAATCTTCTCATATTTTGCTTTGTTTAAACCATCTTGACACAATCATTTTTTTTGCCATTATAAATAGTGAAAATTGTGCTGTTGAGTAAAACACAAACACAGGAACATACCCATATCCTTAGCTAGTTGTTAGCTGGAATAGGATATCCATTTTGCTACCTTTGAGTGGGAAAACATTGCAAGATAGCTACAGGGCTGTGATGAGTCTAGAAAAGTGTCTCTTATTGGAAGAAGACAAAGGCAGCTGGCCATTTTCAGGGCAGTGGAAACACTGCTTTGGTCTGTTTTCCTGCAGTATCCATTGACTCTAGAAAAGCAGATTCTAAACCTTTCTAGTGCACAGTCCAAGCAGGCACGGAATGGGAGGGCTGTGTTTTGGCTGCCTCTTGCACTGCCTGTGACTGGCTTCCTTCCCCTTTGTCCCTGGTCTGTCCAAAATTCTGCTGCTGAAGTGCTCTCCCATTCCTCTTGAATGCCCTCACTGGATTTTCATTTTCCTATTCCTGATTCTCGCCTTTATTTTCTGTCTGGTTTTCCTCCAGTACAATTTCTCAATCATCTGTGTTTCTAATGCCTTTCCTCTTGCTCCTTGGTCACTGCCTTGTCTGGAGCCCCTTCTGACCTGTGCTTTCTGTGCTTCCCTCTCCTGCCCTTCCTACTGGTATAGTTTTAGGATTTAACCTCTCCAGGGTAAGCTGCATGTCCACATTTGCAAGGCTTGTACCTAACTCTGGACGTATTTCTGGTGGAACCATAGGTAGGCACTCACATTGTACGTCCAGTGGTGAAAGAAGTCTCACAAAATCAGGCTTATCACAGAGAACTGGATGGCTGTCTGAAAACTCCCACCATGCAGAGCTTTCCAAATGGATATAGGAAGGAAGAAGGAAGCTTCAGATGGGACTGTGTTGTGTTCCTCAGGCCCATGTGCAGAGCAGATTCTTACCTCCATGTCAGAACTGTCCCTGCCCAACAACATTATCAGTAGATTAAGAGCATTTTCTTGCCTGTTGACTATTAATTCCCATTTCTGGACCATCTGCACTCCAATGATTGCCACCAGTGAGAATTTGCTTCCACCAGTGGCTGAGCAATCCTCCATGGCTTCTTTTGTTTGACCGCACTGACCAGAGGGGCTACTAGTGACACTCTAGTTTTATATCACTACTGCTTCCTGACCTAGGGGAAAAACAGTTTAAAGAAATTCTTCAGATTTTTTTACTTCTCTTCAGTGCTTTGAAACCGAGAGACCTCTATTTTTCATAATTTAAACTCCTGCCTAACTGGGTGAGTGTTTGAATTCCTAGACTATGACAAAATGCTAGCGTGTGTCTGCCTGAAATGTCGAGAGGATCTTTAATAACCTCCATCCACCAGATTCGGCGTTAAAAGCATTGCTGAGATGATGAGTGGAAACACTACAAACAAGGACCCCGGCGGTGGGAGGGAGGTGCTCCTCTCCCCTCTCCCTCTCCTCTCTCCCCTCTCCCTCGCTGCAGGGGCCGGAGGAAGCACGGCAGGGTGAGCCCTGTGCTGCCCGGGTGCCATCCCCTCCTGCCTCCACGCCGGGGCTGCCAGGAAGCTCTCAGGTGCCTGCCTTTTATTTATTTTGGCTACGAGATGTTGTTCTTCTGCAGTAGCCTGCAGACCAAAATTTAATGCACAGATGACCCCGCCATGCAGCCCGTGTGCCCGGAGACTGCTAGGAATGAGGGATTGCACAACTGAGTTGCGCGGAGAGCTCAGCTATTTCTTGGCTTAATTTGTTTTGTATGAAGCACAGCAGCTGAGGGTGAGCCCTCTCCTTTCTCTGGAGAGGTTCTCAGAGGGAGAAGTTCCTGCTGCAGCACTGAGATAAGAGCCTGTCGCTGCCCTCAGCTCTCCTGTGAAGTGTCCAGCTCAGATCAGGATGAGATTGCCGGAGATCTGCCGTAGGTGTCAGGTTTTCTCTCTTGCCATTGAGGTTTTTGACCAAAAGAAGAGGAGCCATTTGAAAAGTGCAGTAATACCGTTTTTCCTCTTTATTTCATCCCTGTCTTGGAAACTCCAGTGTCAAGTTTTATCCCATCATGGCACAGTCTCAAACCCTTTGCCTTGCAAAGAGCAGGACAACCTCGGCCATAACACTATTAGTGGGGATTTATGATCAAGTCTCCTTTTATATACACTTAGCCCCACTTTACTGCTACAAACAGATGATGGTGATAAGGTGGGCAGGTTGTTTTAAGTTTTGTTGGAATGTGGGCACAGTTCTCCTCTTGGCTCCAGGAATCTGGCTTGTCTAAAGCAAAAGTTAAGCTCTGCAAGAACTGGCATTTGTAAGAACCTGATTCAGATCCACTTGGAAGCAGCAGCCTTTATGTTCAGCGTGCAGGTTAACAACACCCCTTTTCATTAGCATTCTTAATATCTTTCTTTCATTAGTATTTCTTAGTATCTTTCTTTTTTTTTTTTTTTAAATTCTTCAATTTTTTTTTTTTTAAGAGCAGCTGGAAAAAAAGTCCCATTCATACATTGGAAAAAAAGTTTGTTGTTTACAAAAATAATGAAATTTAGCGTCTGTCCAGTGCATTGAAATGCTCTGGGAAGCTGACCAGGCTATGGATGCATACCAATGATCCAGAGATTCCAGCTGTGTGGATCTCAACAATAAAATGCAAGTGACATTGAGAGCAGGAGCTTCACCCCGACTCTTGGGCCTGAAATGGCTGATGCAGAAGGATGTCAACATGAGTCCAGTGGCATTGGGTGCCCAGGGATGAGTGTTTAGGGCTGATTACTGCTGCTTTCAGCAGATCCTGCCCCATTCTCAGGGTTGCCCTGCTCAGGTGCCCAGCCTTGCTTCCCACGGTGACCCAACAAGGGCTCTGCCACCTTCTCAAGTAAAATCAATGTGCTTTTGGACCCAAGGATGCCTGCAGAGCCCTGTGGAGGTGCCTTGTGTGCTTAACCACCCCTGGCTGTGCTTGTTGCATGTGCCACAGTGCCTGTGGTTCATGTAAAGCCACAGCCCATCTGTGCCACTTGTTCTGTGTCTGAGAGAAGGAAAACACATGCTAGAACTGCTGCCTTGCTTTCCTTCTGCTGTGCCTCCCGAGTTGGAGTGGGGCTGGTTAATAAACATGATTCACTGTTGTCTTTTAGCTGTCAGGGCTGGAGTGAAGCTCTTGGTGCCAGCAGGTCTAGCTCTTCTCACTCGAGGGCTAATGCATTTTGCTTTGGGAAATGGTGACACCCAGCACCATGCGTTCGCTTTACCTCACGAATAGCCCATATACAATTTCCAAACTACTCAGCAATAAAACTCTTCTGTCTCATGCCTTGGTGCCAGCTGTTTAATTAGGAATAAGCAGAGGCTGGGTTTTATTTGTACGACTAACAGAGGATTTTTTTTTTTCCTCTCCCCTTCCAGCTTGCAAAAGATAAAGAGCGCCTGCAAGCCATGATGACACACCTGCATGTGAAGTCAACTGAACCAAAAGCCACCCCTCAGCCCGTAAGTACTGAACTGTGCTGAAAGCAAAAACCAAACCTCAAAACAAACCTCTCCTTCCTGTTCCTCAGTGGAGCCCACGCTGTGGAGCATGGCCCATTTCAGAGCCGGGTGTGGGGAGGAGATGGGAAGTGCAGCCGGGTTTTGTCATCCCCCTCTCTTCAGGGAGTTCCAAAGTCAAGTTTGGTTCCAAAGCTGATGCACTGGGCCTTTTTCTGGCCTCATGTTATTCACTTTGCATCAGTCTGACTTGGATGAAATCTTAGGAAGTGTTAGGAAGGAGTTGTAATTAAATTATATGTAGTATATTTATTTTGCTTACTCCGGTCTGACAGACATTTACTGTAGAAGTGACTCTGACTGCACGTTCTGATGATAATCACGGTTACCCGGTATCAGGTTTTTTACTGTTGAAACTGAGAAGGCAAAACTTCTCTACCCCAGATTTCTCTTTGAAGAAGGGGGAGTAGGGGAAGCAAGTGGCTTTGCAGCCCAAGAAAACTCCTGGTTACCCCCAAACCCAGGAAAAACCCCCATCCCCTTCTCTGACTGAAATGACTCTTCAGCTGTTGTTTTCTATCAGCCTCTTAATGCTGAAAATGTTCCTGGGAGCTTCCAATGATTATTCAAAATGGAGAGAGTGCTTTGCTTCTTGATTTTAAGATTTGTAAGATTTAAAGGTACACTGGCTTTATTTGATTTTGCTTTGAGTCATTGTGTGAAAATTAATTGAGCGTTGACAATCTATAGTTAGTACCAGCAATTTTAATCAATATGCAATGATGCAGCATAATGACAAAGTATTGGTTTATCTGTTTTGACTGATTTTTTTTCTATAAATAAAGCAAACACACACCCATATATGTGTGATTTATGGTGATAGAAATAAAAAGGAGTCAGACTATTAACCCAGCAAATATGGTAGCCTGCCAAGATGCAGTTGGTAGACAAAATTAATGTCTGAAACAGAACACATTACAGAGATAGAGAACATAAAATCATTAAACACTTCGCGCACACATTTTTACTAGAAAAGGATTTCTCAGTTTCCATGTAGTTGGAAATAAATGGCTGCAGAAGTGCACAGGGAGGCTACTAGATAGAAAATTGCTGGCTATTGAGTAACACTGGAGCAGATGTCATAGTCAACAGGAAACTTCCTTGCCTTTTTGGAGAGAGTTGAGTGGTAGGTACAAACCTTCCATTTAAACTGTTGAGATGCTTAAAATTGCTTGGTCTGGTGCACACCAGCCCTCTAGAGTAGAAACTACTGGCAGTGTCTATAAAAATAGCATTCTTCTGGTTCCTCACATCCATCCCAGCCCGAATACAAATGCTTCAGCGCATTGTTGGCAAAGTGAGTAGACCCAACAGAATGGGGAGGAGGTTTGGTTTCTGTAGCTCTTACGGGATTAAAAATTAAAACAGCGGAATAATCTGGGAGTCTCAGAGCACTCTGCCTTGAGGCCCTTCATAACAGCAGTGCCCCTCAGGAGGAAGGATTACAAACTGAAGGGAGGAAATCATCAGAAGGCCAGCGGTGTTTGGCAAGGCTGCTGGTCATCGATGCCGGGCCGCCGAGGGCAGGGAGCTTCGGAGGGTCTTGTAGACTACAGAGATACCAGGCGGTGTCGCCATGAAGATTAGTGTTAACAGCTAATAAACAGGGAAAAGCAGAGGGAAAAAACCCATGAACACAGGGGGAAAAGGGCTGTCTTGATTAGTATTAAAAATGTTTTACATTCTGGAAAATTATAGCTTTGTTGGGGACCTCCTACTAAATTTATTTTTAACTGCTCTATTGAAAATTCTGTACCACTAGTCAACATTATCTCTCAGTTGCTCAGCACAGTGTTTCTTTATTAAAAGAAATAGGCATGAATATTTTTGACTGAAAAATTAATAGCTTTTGAATTCATACACAGCAGGTTTTCTTTTGCAAAGAAGTCCAATATCGCTGCACAGCACTTCTATAACCATTTATTTAGAGTCCAAGTCAAACCTTTGACAGCTAGAGCAGTGTTACAAGCCAACATAAAGAACTCCAAGATGTAAACCAACAATAGGCAGTCTGTGTGAGGTTTGCCATTGTCAAATACATAGATTGTTTGGATTAGTTTATGTAAATGTACTGTTGTATTACCCTTTGGAAAAAAAAAGATCACATTTGTGTATGAAAAGTGGTTTCGTTCACAGGCAGCATTATAAATTCCTTATCCTTTAACTTACATGTTAGAAGTAAAAATTGGTGCCTGACAGGCCTATATTGTGCGGCACTCTGTTGTTGGATTGAAACTGCCTTCTTTTCATTTATTGAAATATAGAAAAATTTATTATAGATACCATCTGATAAATCAGAAATTATTAAAATATGTATAGGTGAAGCATTTGAAAATTAATTATAAAATGTAGAAGTATAGTGTTTTGCATAAATTGTGCTTTCCTAGTGAAAAAAATACACAGGCATTGCATAGACTCTGCTAGACCCTCGTCCTTTTAACTCAGTGGGATAGGGCTTTGGTAAAAAGATCTGATGACCATTATTGCACTGCAAAGTAGTCTTTACATCCAGTAATTAATTTTTTTTTCTGCCAACGTAACTAATGCAAGGTGTGTGTTAGAACTAATATATTACAGTGCTTCGGTGATTTTAAAGGAAAAAGCTACTGCAAATCCAAACATAGCAGTGAGTTGGGATTTAAAATTACAGCCTTTTCATGACTGAGGAAATGTTTTTATTCTGCTTAAAGGATCTTAATGCTTGTTATAAACTATTTTGTTACTGGCAGGTAATAGAGTGTATGAGCATCTGTGTTAACTATGCCATGTGTAATCTGCACTGACCACTTGTGCCATCTTTGCCTTTTGGGCTTCAGACAACAGTTGAGTGTGGTGTTGGACCATTTGAACCACAGCCAAGTTCTTGAGGGTTGTGCATCAATTCAAAACTCACCCAGCTCTGAGGAAGGGTTGCTTGTCTGATTTAGCCATGTCCATCCATCCCATCCCCACCTTTGGGTGTCTTTAACTGTTTGCAGTAATTCTGAGCTTGGGAGGGGTGGTGGAATGGCCCCTGCATTTCAGCCCACCAAGGCATCTGCTCAGTAAAGCTCTGTAGTCCTACTAAAGTCGATGAGATTTAAACACATTCCTGTGTGTAGTAGTGGTGATGGCCCAAATCATTGGCAGACTGCATGGGCAGGGAGGTGCTTTCAGTGTCTGCTGCTGCTCCCCAGGGGCTGCTGGGCAGACATGAAGAGGTCTGAGGTGCAGGGGAACATCCCAGGAACTGGTGCAGTGCTCAGGATGACCTTTAAGAGCACCCAGCTTTATAATGAGAATGCTCAATGGCAGCAGTTTAAAAGGAAATGGAGCTATCTCAGAGCTCAGCATTGGAGCAGGCACCGTTGTTCCCCTCCGTGCTACACGTGCTGTTTCGGTGGGACTGAGGGGCCTGAGTAACAGGAGAACAAAGCCATGAGACAGAATAAGCTGTGACGTGTTTTGGTAAGGTGAACATTTTTTCAAGGTAACAAAACAAAACCACAACACAAAAGCCGGAACAGCGATTTCTCAAGAACTGTCATCCTGGTTTTGCTATTAAGGTACCCCCCCAGCATGCTGTTTTCATCGGTGTTAGCCATCAGCATAATAGGTTCAAATGGAAATGTGCTTTCTTCTGGGAGGATTAACTTGTGTCGAAGTTCATAGGAAGGGAAGGAGAAGGAAAAAGCATCAACCAACAAGTAATTCTTCATACTAGGTGCTATAACTATCTTTTAAAAATAGACCGAAAACTTTTAAAGGCCCTTCTGGCACTCTAAATAAGATACACTGTTAGATATCCCCTCTTTAATGTATTTTTCTTGCCATAACCATAGCAGTTATGATTGTTTTGAAATACTGTTTTTAGCAACTGTAATAACAAAGCATTAAAAAAAAAAGTCTTTTAACTGTTGAGGTAATGACTGAGCATTTTAGCTGTTGTAGCCATACTTTATAGTTTGAAAAAATAACGATATGCAGCAATAAAGAGAGATTCTCAAGCACAACAAAAGCTGTTTTTATATACTGGTTTTCATTAAGTCTCACTCCTCAGCTTCAGTTTCCTTAGTATTCCTGCCAATAACAACACCTGCTAAGTGATTGCTGCCTGCCAGGCTCTGCATCCAACACACTGATGTGTCCAGACTGAAACAGGGAGAGGAAGACACAGCACTGAACAAAGTTGTAGGCCCAGTATTCACTTTCTGTCTCTCACCCTCAATGTCAAGAAAAGGAATTTCTTCTCCAAAGTAATTCAGTCCCAGGAGCTCAATGCAGATAAGTCCTCAGCCCAGATGGGCCCAGAGCAGCAGCAGCACCCATTGCAGGGGAGTCATTGGGTATGGCCTCACTGTGACCTTTAGAATCTTTTTTTTATTCCTTTTTTAAAAGAGTTTCAGTGCTATTTTATGTGTGGCCAGTATTGTAATGTAAAATATTTACACAAAAAGAAATCAGACTTAGTGCTAGTGGGAGAGCCACTAACTGGAAATCTATTTTTTAAAACTGGGTAATAGTGTGGGTTGCTTCTGTCTTGTTTATATCTAAAGAAAAAAAGCAAATTGCTCAGTTTTCCCCTTTAATAGGGAGACATGACTGTTTATCGAAAAGAGAAGGTTAATAATAAAGTCCTAAGCAGGATATTGAACATTGAGACAATTATGGAAGTTATGAATGACCAAGTCAAAACAGTATGAGGAAATATCTTCAAAATCCAGAACTGAACAAAGCAATCAACAAAGTTCAGTGATTTAATTTGCAGAATTTTAAGACTTAACAACTGTTGTAAGATTTGGTATGTTTTCTATTGGTTTGTTTTTTGTGTTTTTTTTTGTTTTGTTTTGTTTTTTTTGTTTTGTTTTTTTTTGTTTTCTTTTTTTTTCTTCTTTTTCCTTAATTATTATTTTTGGGTTTGGTTGTTTTTTAAAGGCTGGAGGAAATCCTTTCTCCCCCCATTCCCAGGAAAATATTACAAAAACATTTTAACTCCTTGCTGTAGTGGTGAGCTCTGAGTGCCCACATTGCTGCAAGTTCTTGCTTGTTGAAGTGTTCACTCTGTGGCTTGGGCTCCCTCCCCTCTGCCAGCAGGGATACTCATCCAAAAATTACGGTATGTGGGAAACAGCCTGTGTACAAAATACCAATGCGAACAACTTTTCTAATCATAGTAACTTGTTTTTAAATAGCAAATGCAAACAGGGAGAAACCATGTAGAGTTTCCATCAGGAAAAGAAACCCTCCCAGCCCAGTCCCTCCCTGTTCTTTGCCCTGCACAGTCATCCACGGCCGTTTCCACGTTCCTACTTGACGCCAATATTAAGATTTAATAGTTTACCATTCAGATTAATAATTCAAGATGGCAACAAAACCAACACCATTCATAATTTGTTATTCTGCTCTAATTCACAACCGATTTTTCAGCCTTAGCGCTATCGATGCAACAAAGGAAGCGGCAGCGAAAGGCTGCGGAGGGAGTGCAGCCCTCTCCTCCCTCACCCTGGCTCGGGTTTGGGGAACCCAGCTGGAAGAGGAGAGTGTCATCAAATAAAACACGGAAAACGGAAAAACTTCGCTGGCGATGGACAAGGTCGTGTTTCATTAACTTGTTGGTTCAGGCTCACAAATGGTCGTCGGAGGTGAAACGCGGCAGACTCGATGCGTTCCAGCTTTTTGTTCTCTCTTTCCTCACAGGCTGCAGTCATGTTTAATTTGGAAACTGGGCTCCTTTGGCAAATTAGCAATTAGAACAATTTTGTGGGAATATGTATATGTGTCATTAGGTTTCCTGCAAATTAATAGCGAGAGCAGAGGTCAGGCAGAAATTTTCCACTTGACTGCAGCTCCTCTGTTGAGATTTGGCACTTTGTTTTGGAACGGCCACAGCTGCTCAAAGCCACAGTCTTCCTTTAGGAACTGTCTTTTAATTAGTTTACCTCATAGCCATTATTACAAATATTACTGCCTCCCCTCCTTGAAATAAAATTACTGTTTCTACAAAATATTCCGGTGACATCTTGCACCACTGCACATTGATGGTGGGGTCACTTGGATGCAGCGTTTAATCATTAGATCACCTCCATAAGCATCTCCTAATTAGAGTCCTTACAATACAATTTTATCTGGTAATTAGCTGAGATTGGCTGCTTCCTCTGTAGCTTATTAGTGGCAGCCCAGCAGTGGGTGTGAATCACAGTGTCATTTGTCAAGCCTGTTAAAGCCCCCCCCTTTGCTCGTCCTCTTCTGTGTTTATTCCTCGTCGCTACCTATGCTGTAAAACCTAAAGAAATCTGACTCGATTCAGATTCTTTAAGCAGGGAATGCTGACCTTTGTGGATCCTTTCTCAAGCTTCCCTAGTAGAAACAGATTAAATGTTAAGTTTTTACATGCTGAAAAAAGAAGGGGGCTTTTTTGAAATGGAGTAGTTGGGAGCCATAATGATGAAGCAGGAGCAGTGATCTTTCCAACAGGAGGGCCCAGCTGCCGAGCCTGCACTGAGAAGGGCACTTAAAATTGATGCAGATTTCCTCACAGTTACTGGACTGTTAAAATGTCCATTTAGAAACTGAGATAAAATACAGTAGATTTAATTTCATGGTGAGACCTGTCAGTTGCACTATTATTATCATCACTGGTCCTTTTATCATATGTAATAGATGGATAGATGGATAACAGGGAGACATTACTATATATATGTCCCTAATCAGTGTCCTTAAATCAGGCCAGTCAGCGAGCAGACTGGGTGGCACATGGTGGCAATGCATGGCACCAGGGGAGTTTAAACCTCCAGACTGCAGGTAGTGGTTCATGCTGGAGCTGGGATCAATACCTGCATTTCACCACCTCCACCATCCCTCTCTGTGTTCACGCTCCCTGTCTTTGCCACAAAGTGTTAAATATTTCCCACTGGAAGGCAAAGAGTCATTTGTAAGCACCTGCAGGGAAAGATGGGTGTTTGCAATTCTGCTGCTCACCACCTCCTTCCCTTGGAGCAGCATCTGGGGTGTGCCAGGAGTTTGTGGCTGGGGCTTCCCTTGGCTCCTTCTCACTGTCAGGAGGGACAAGCAGTCACAATTTATCTTCCTTCAGTTAAGCCCTTTCTGTGGGCGATGGGCTTTTTTGTGTTGGTATCCTCTCTCTAATACTACAGCTCTTTATTTCCCACTACCTTTGTTTTGGATAAATCCTATTATTTTTTAAAAGAAGCATTATTTGTGGGTGTTAACTCATGTGAGGCATGCTAATAAGGAGTTTTCTTATCTGGTTACTTTCATACAAGGAAAATTAATACAGTGCCTTATGGATAAACATGAGATTTTGGGGGCATAGCTGCATCATGTGCCTTGCCTTCGTCTCAGAAGGTTTAATGTCTACCAAAAAAGGAATTTTAGTCATGAAAAAAAGTTGTAAAATTCTGGCCCTGTTAAATTCAGTAGGAATTTTGCTACTGACTTCAGTGGGGTCAGGATTTCACCAGTATTATTTGTGAAACTGCCTAAGGGAAGGAAATGTGGAAGTAGTCAAAGAGCCCTTTTCTTGGTCTTCTGTGATGTTGTAGTTAAGGGAGTGGATTGTTTGTTTAAAACACTTCAGCAGCAGCAACGTATTGCGATGGAGCATCATCTTTCAAAGGACGTTGTAGGGCAGAAAGAAAGGGTTGAGGAGGAATGTGGATGCTGGTTATATAAATAGGTTGTGTATCGAAAAGAGTCGGGTTGGGGCTGGGTTTGATACCCAATCCTGGAGGCAGGTGCGTTTTACAGCCTGCTGTGGCACACTGCCACACCAGTGGGGCCAGGCTTCGTGCAGGTAACACCAATGCCTTCCATCCTAGGAGGGAAAAACAGAGTGGTGCCACTTGTGCTGGACTGAATGCTCACAGTATTTCATGCACTGTGATTAATTAAATTATTCCAGTGTTAACCTACTCTGGGCTTTGCTTTTAAAATGGATGAACAGAGAGGAAAAAAAAAAAGAAAAGCCGAAATGCTGAAGAGAGGAGATTGTGTTTCTCCCTAGCATGTCCCTAGGAAAGTCTTGTCTTTTATTTTAAGCCTGATGCCTTCAATGAAATATCCAGGAAGACTGATTAGAAGCCATGCATAATGATAGCATGGAAATCAGAGAGGTGTGGGGTTTAGATTGCGAAACAATGAAACTTGAAGTAAAATATTAAAATGATCATGTACTGTGCGAGACCTTCTATTAAGGTTTAGATAAAAAATCATGATTAGTTCTTTAGGCAGCAGGCTATGTTGCTCTGTTTTTTTAAACCTATTAGGAAATATATATATATGTAATTATTATTTATTTCCCTTTGCTGGCTTTTAATGGAGACATTGCAGCGGCGCTTTGTGCTGAAGCTGCAGTGTCTGCTCGTAACAGAGGGACACTCCAGGATCGAGGGTTTCCTCTGCAGCCCTTAACCATCCAGAAATGCTGTTTTAACAACCCCCTCGTCCTTCCCTCCGCAGCTGAATCTGGTATCGAGCGTCACGCTTTCCAAGACCGCGTCCGAGGCGTCTCCGCAGAGTTTACCTCATACTCCCACCACCCCGACTGCGCCCATCACTCCCGTCACGCAGGGACCGTCGGTCATCACTACCACGAGCATGCACAACGTCGGACCCATCCGGAGGCGGTACTCGGACAAGTACAACGTCCCCATCTCTTCAGGTAAAGAGGGGCTCTGCTGGCACAGTCCCCCGTGTTCGCCCACGGCCCGGCGGCGTCGGGCTGTGATGATAACAGAACAACTGCTCTTATTTAGCAGATATTGCCCAGAACCAAGAATTTTATAAGAACGCAGAAGTTAGACCGCCATTCACGTATGCATCTTTAATTAGACAGGTAAGCTGAGCCAAACACACGCGTCTGGATTAGGGAAAAAGTATATCTCCCTATATGTGGTGGATTAAATAGATTTTCAAACCTTTGGTATGTAAGCATGCTCAAATGCTCAAACCTTTACTATAAGGGTTTTTAGAACTGCAATATATAACATAATTGCTTTTGATTAAGTATTACAATACGATGTGATTATTAGGAAATTCATTTCACACAACAGTGAAAATGAGCCTGTTTAAAGATGGCAAGTCAATTATCACAAGCTACAGTAATCTCTGATCCCTAGAATTAATCTGAGCTCTAAATAATTACTGAGCTTTAATCAGCTAGTGAAATGTTTTGCATTTCTCTTTGATTCTGCTTTATGAATGACTAATAAATTAATATTTCTGTAAGGAAACAGAAATAAAAACTCAAAACAATTAGATAATTCCATTTTGAATTTTGCCATTGAACTGTTAAATACAGCCATTAATCTTAGTTCATATTGTGAAAACTCTCCTTTCGATTTCTTGCTCCAAATCTCTTCTTTTTCATTCTTCCTTTCTTCCCTTTATTTGTATCTGGCAAAGTAAAACTGTGAGTGTGTTTTGTACTGGTGTGCTGGTAACTGATCTTGCAATCGCTTTGCTCCACAAGGCCATCCTGGAATCTCCTGAAAAACAGCTAACACTAAACGAAATCTACAACTGGTTCACGCGAATGTTCGCCTACTTCCGACGCAACGCGGCGACGTGGAAGGTAAGGCTGAGCCCACCTCCTGCCTTTCCTCTCTGCCGTGTACAGCACAGACCTTGCTGATGACATAAATTGTCCCGACGTGGGGACATGAAAAATTTAGATCGGCAGTTGTGACACGCGCCGGGTGCCTTATCTGCAGGAACAATTTGATATTTGGCAGAAAAAATTCCTCTGCCTTTGAAAACCACTAATTGAATCCCCATTATTGGCTTTTATGTTCTGTGATTATGCCATGAGTTCCTCTGTGTGGTTGCTACGAGCAGAGAAACTCAGGCTCTTCAGCCGGAACATATTAGAAAATTAAAAAAAAAAAAGGAGGTAAAATTCTTGTGACAGTAGAAGATATACTGTTCGTCTTTTTAGCTATGCAGGTTTTAATCACAACAACCATTTTTTTTCCCTAGGATCTATAGATCAGTGGATTTCTTTCCTCAGTCGATTGACTTTTAACTACATAAACAGCTGTTATAAACTTCCTCTCTGTTTTTTTTTAATCACACAGCAGCTCCTCAATAAGAAATGTCTTTAACAGAAATAAATGTGGGATTTTACACTTTAATTTCCTTCAATAACTGTTACACGTACTGTTAGATGAGAGGTTTGGGGAGTTAACTTTATTCTGTATTTTGGGGAGACACTCTTTCACTTTAAATACGGCACTTTAATAGTCATATTGACTTTTGAATCCAGAGCAATCACAAATGAATTATTCAAATAACTGGATGTTGTGTTACTGTAAAAACTGTACCCTGGTGCTTGGAATCTCTCTTAATCCAGACAGCACTGTTGTTCTCAAACAACCTCAATTTACCAGGTAGTATGAATAGGTCCCATACATGCTGTTCCATCAGCTCTTTCTGTTTTCCTGTCCCAGCCTGCATTTAAGATTAATTCCTTCAGCGGATGGAGCTAAAAATGGTCCTTGGAAGTTAGCTTGGTTTTTAGTGGCATGGTTTTCGTTTCATTCAGACCCCAGCACAATTTTGTACATTTTCAACCATGGTCTAGAAGCTCTTAAGTTCAGGAAAACTTTCTATGATTGCTGCTTTGATTCTTCCCTGCAGTTGGAAAACATGAGCAGTGTTCAACTTTGCAGCTTCCTTACTATCCAGAAAGGAAATTAACTTTCCCTGATTTAAGATCCTTTTAGACCTGCCTGTCTTTGGCTGCTGGAGTGCTTCCAGTAGGGCTTTTCAGCAGCTGCAGGTGTGGGTGCTAAAGTAAAAATCCTATTTAGTTCCAGCAGCAAAGGGAAGTGGAGGGAGGAGTGGAAGAAGGCAGCAGGCAGTCCTGGCTGTATCTCCCGTGAGCCTAGTTTTGGGAATTAGCTTTTGGCATCCCAAAAAACCCAGTCCCAGGGGCCAGTGCAGATACAGAAGAGCAGGAGAGAGGCTGAGCTGCAGATTCTCACGCTTGTGGACAGGCACTGTGTGACCCAGGGAGGCAGGTGCCATTTGGAGACCTCTCCCGGGACACCTTGACCTTCTGTAGGTGTCCAGGTCCTGCCTCATGTAAGGGGAAAGAAAAACTTCACCCCCACATCCCCCAGCAAAATGGACAACTGGTTGCAGTAGTGCAGGTTTTCGTGCTGGAGACTGCTCAGATTTCTGCCAGCCCCCAGGAACAGCAGGGATGAAAATGCAGCTCTGGATTGGCATGACGGGAAGCCCACAGGGTGCAGAACGAGCACAAGGGGCTAATTGCAGAATCAGAATAATTTGAATATATATGTGCTGATTTGTGCTCACCTTCAGCTAATGCTTAGGGGGCATTTGGGTCACTGTTCCCCAAGTTTAGGGTCAGGGTTTGGTGTGGACAAGCTTCCGTGAGCCCTATTTCAAAAACACAGAAAAGTGCAGGAATAAAGACCTTTAAAAACTGAACCTCTTTCCCAAAATGCAGTATGGCAGAGCCTGAGCAGTTATTAAAATAACAAACCCTTTCATTTACTACATTCAAGCATGTTCAGGGTAATTTTTCTGCAGAAGTGGCTTGCATACAAATATTTTTAACAAGGTAAATATATAATCTTACAATAATAGCTCCTAATTTTTCTGTTAAGCTGATTGCTGGTGCAGCACTGTAAACTGGTTCTGACAGGTCAGAGGCAATGTCTGTTTGCTTTTATTTTTTGGAGTAATTTGCTGGCACAGAGTCACAGCCATGAGGCACAGGCTGCAGGTGTGGCTCTGACACGTTGGGGTATTGTTCACATAAAACTGTTAGATAGCAAGTATCCAGAGGCAGGGGAAACACAACAATTTTTTTTTTCTGGCATGAACTCCTTAAATAAGTGATCACATGGAAAACAGAAAATGAGAGCAACACTTCATGGATGTCTTGTAAATATTCAACTTCTCTGTCTCAACATATCCAGCAAGAGCCCTGTCCCACAGCCTTAACCATCATTGCAAATGGACTTGAAGAGAACAAGAACAGTCTGTAAAGTATTTCTCCAACATAAATTTATTTAAAGAAAAACACAAATATTCCTGCTCAACCCTGTCTTTAGAGACTATTTACAAACTCTGAGGACTCCCTTTGCTGGGCTCTGCCGTGTGCGTTTGATCAACTGCTCTATGAACCACAGGATCAGCTTTCACTGGGGGAAATAGCGTTATTATTCTTACATTTTGCTCCAGACTTGACAGTGTTCCCATTTTCACAGGAAACTGCCTGAGTTACCCAGATGTGGGCCAGCAGCCCTGTGTCGGGTTGCACTAGTGCAGCACCCACCAGCAGTTGCTGAGCTGGCTGATTTCAGCTCGTAAGGTGTGGGGCGTTTACATGTTATTCCTCCACCTCAAAATCAGGGATTTTGCCAAAAATGTCAACAGTACTGAAATCTGGAAGAGGTGGGAAGGAAAAAAAAAACCCCATTAAAAAATAAGAGCAGAAAGAAGAAAATAAGGGCAGAAGGAAGCAGGCCTGATGGTCAGGTTGACTTTCTGCTAGATTTCATCCTTGCTGAGAGGAAAAGCGTATTTAAGGTTTATTGTTTCAGCAGTTCAGAAGCAGATCGATGTGGAAAAGCTGAAGTGCCTGGATCAGGCACCTACAGCCAGAGGAGATGTGTTTGCACTCCAGCATCTGCTGAGCAAAGGCAGTTCAAGCCCCAAATCTTCCACTGCTACCAGGGTGGGAGTGTGGGGACTGCACTAGGCATGGCAAGGAGCTGGGGAGGGAGCAGAAGACTCTTTGTGTTCCCCTCCCAGCACACACACCACCGCCTCCTGATTTACATGACAAATGCTCTGTGCTACCCTTTGTTTGCACAGTGATTTAGACATTCACTACTAGAGCTCCCTTCCCCATCCAGACCCCATGTTTGTGGAAAAAAAAAAAAAAAAAAGGGGGATGATGTTGGAAGGAATAAAAACTTGTCGTCTCCTGGTTGCCTAGACCCAGGCCATGTGTTTGGCTGGCTTTGTGCCTGCTAACGAGTCAACCAGATTGACTGAATCAATGGTGCCAGTGAGGATGGAGTTTGTTCGCCTGCAGATTTTCAGCAAATGGCTTCTTCTGTTTTTCCTGTTTCCCAAGCCCCTTTCAGCGGTGCTGGGAACAAGCTCCATGTACAAATTCCTGTGAATTCCATGCACAGTGCCTTTGTAGACTCACAGAGTCTTTTAGGCTGGAAAAAACCTTTAAGACCATTGGGTCCAGTTGTTGTTGCAGGGTATTTGCTCAGGAAACTCCTGAAGTGGGGACGAAGCATAGCACTCCATTTGAGGAGTAACAAGGCTCTTGGCACCCTGGAGCAGGGACAGAAAAGCCAAGAGCTTTCCATGCCTTAGAGAGGTGCCTTGTTGTGTCTCAGCACGTTGGAGGGGTTGGCCATGCTCATCCTTTCCAGCATGGAGCTGCAGGGTGGACATTCAGGCACTGGATGCCACGAGCACGGGTCCCTGTGGGTGATGAGCTGTGGGGATATTATCACTTTGTTTCAGAGAGCCCTCCTCATGTTTTCACTTGGCAGAGGCTCAGATCAGTCACTACAGTAGTCTGCCAGAAATAGGAGCCAACTTCCATATAAGAGCAAGCCGTGGAGGCAGGAGTTGGTGCCGGCCGGGCCGTGGGGTGCTGCCGAGCCCCCGGCCCGTGCTGCGGGTGTGGAGGGAGGTCCAGCACCTGAATCACATTAGCCCAGCTGTGGGAAACCACAGCAACACCAGCTCCTGTGCCTCACAGCTAAATCCAGCCGACTGTACTTACATAAAATCTTTTCTGTTCTTTCTAACTGCTTTCTTTTCCAGGAGGGGAGAAATTTCTCTTTGCAGGGCGTATATATATTTGTTTTGAAAAAGTCTTAAGCAATGTTCCTCTTGTGTTCTGTATGAAATGTGCTGTATTTTACAACATGCATGCTTAAAATTGTGGCTGTTCTCAGTCACTCTGGGGATAATTGATAAGAATAACGTGAATTTTTAATCTTGGGTTTAAGCTTTCATATTTATTTTGTCTTTGCAAAATAAGATGTAAAGAGCCGGGGAAAGTGAGCGGGTGCGGGGAGGGGAAGGGGCTTAACATTGCAAAATGAGAACTGTCAAGCTGACTGTGCTGCTGCTGTTCTTGGACAATGATGAGCATTTTCTCATAGAAGGTTTTTGAATGTTTTCTCTTTTATACTTGCTGCAGAATGCAGTGCGTCATAATCTTAGTCTTCACAAGTGTTTTGTGCGAGTAGAAAACGTTAAAGGGGCAGTATGGACAGTGGATGAACTAGAGTTCCAAAAACGAAGGCCACAAAAGATCAGTGGGTATGTCCACCATGTTTGAACTTCTTAGCCTAGCTCGGATCATGCTTACAGTTTAACGTAGAGGCTTTTGGCTGCTAGCTGGTGTTAGACCAACCACAGGTGGTTTCGCATTGTCTCAGTTAAGGGAAACCAAGACAAACATCTCATCACTACTGTTTGTATGCCCACCAGTACCCTGACCCTGCTTGCTTGGTGTTTGTTGCATCACATGCTAGTAGCTTTTAGGTGGCAATGCATATTAACCCTCACAAACCATTTGCTTATGCTTATTGCATTTTATTTTCTTTTTCCTTTTCCCTGTATTTGATGTCTGTTCTGTCCCCGATCCCGTGTCCCTTTGTTTCCACTTCATCTCCTTTGCTGCTGCTCTTGTCCCAGGGTGCCATTCGCACCAACCTCTCACTGCATAAGTGCTTTATCAGAGTAGAGGATGAGTTTGGGTCCTTTTGGACTGTTGATGATGAAGAGTTTAAACGTGGCCGTCATATTCAACGAGGCCGTCCTCGAAAATACTGCCCTGATGAAAACTTTGGCGAGCTTGTTGCACAGTAAGAGCTTTTACTTGCTTTAATTTTTTTTTTCTGCTGTTGCTTTGCTTTGCATGATTTACCCATCTCATGTAGACTTGCATTTCACAAAATAGTGTCATCACCTTTGCTGCTAAAGAAACTAAATTTTTGGTTGTTATGTGTATTTTGTGTGTCCTACTCTGATAATCCAAATGTCTATAGTAAAAACTTTACTCTGACGTGTTTGGTAAAGCATTTATTTATAGAGCAATGTAGACTAAGATAATTATCTATGCTAGCACAGATACACTGCTGTAGATGTGTCAGGAAGATAGATATATGCCAGGAAAGGTTTCAGATGTGTTTTAATTCTGGTATTTTCCTTTGCTTTATATTGTATGCTTTGTTTTGCAACTCCTAATCAGAAAAAGTAAGGTACTTACAAGACAGAAGTGCTGAATTCACTTTAAAGAGTTTGAAAATGCAGTGAGACCAGCTGTAAAGATTATCAACAGGCAATTGTGTGCCTACAGCAACCATTCCTGGGCTTCCCAGAGGGATTTTCTTTGACCTTTACTCGAAGGCCATCTCTCCTGGACAACTGATCCTTGCTGGTCCCTGTGCAAGGAGCTCAGTTAAGACTCTGCTCATCATAATTTATTCCCATGTGAATAAAATTAAAATAAAAACATACCCAGTGAGTGATAAAACTTTTGGGGGCTATTTTGCATGGGCATTTTTTCTGCCTAGTTTCTATTTCGTGATTTTTAATTTTTTTTATCTCCTGATGGAACCAGTGATAATGGGATGCCTCCTAAAGAGAGAGCCCATGTGATCCCAATTCCTTTTCCTCAAATCTGGCCCGTTATGTAAAGGTGACAAAAATAAGAGTCCAAAATAGCACACCAGAATATTTTTTTACTAAAAATAGCCTTCAGGGCAGCGTGGTGGTTTGTTCCTGCCCTTGAGCCTCCATGCCCACGGGCTGCTTGGGGTGATGGTGTGGACGGCCCTCACAGTGGCCATTAGCATGGGAGGAAATAACAGGGAGCACATAAATCCTCATCGTGGTGCCTCCCTCCGCTGGGAGAGACTCCGCTGGCAGCAACTTGGAGAGTCACTTGGAAGAAGCAGATTTTAAAATGTCCCGTGCTGCTTTTGATCATTGCCTCCTCACGATGGACCTTCACGTGGTAACGGGCTCCCAGACACGGCGAAAATTGGAGAATTTCTCCTGAACACAGCTAAAATGAGCAAAGATGCCAAGATGTGCCACTAATGCAGGGTAGTAGAACACATGGCGAGGTAACGTCAAGAGATAATGATGTTCCTTATTTAGTAAAGGCAAATATGATAACCATAGCCGAAAATTCAGATATTTTCTTTAAATTAAAAAAAAAAAAAAAAAATAGAAACTAAAGACAACTCGTGTGGAAAACCAGTCTCAGCTCTAGTTTTCTGGTGGGGGAGGAAGCATTACATGCTTGAAACGCTGGCACAGAAGTTGGTTGCATTTAACTCTCCTTTTTATGTTTTTCTTATGCAGTAACCCTTCTCTTATTAAAAACATACAGACCAGCCACACCTACTGCACACCTCTCAATGCTGCTTTACAGGTAAGATTAATGACTGTAGCAAATATGCAACAGAGGCGTGTGTCTTCCCCACTCATTTCAAAATATATTAGCCTTGCTCTAATTAGATATTAAATTTTAATTCCGTTAAACTTTTTTCTTAAGTGCATAAAGCATCATAGTCCCTGGAGGCAAACACATATCAGGCTGCTTCAGCATTAGCTAGATGCTTAGCATTTTGAATATTGTGGCAAAAAAATTAAAAGTTCACTTATTAATATTTATCAGCAGTATCATAATTTCCATCCTCTTATTTCAGAATTTCACTTGAGGCAAAAATACCACAAGTGTAATTACTCTAGCACAGCTATTAATGTGCTGAATGATAGGATACTGTGGCACGTGACCTTCTATTGTTCATGGCTTTAAAGAGAAAGCAGATCATTTTTCCCTCTTTTCTTTTAAGGGCTATTTTTGCATATCTTCCTATTGTTGGTAAAAAATAAATGGTACAATTCCTATATAAAATAAAAGATCATTTTTATTGGTTTAAACTGTAAACGTAAGACAAAAATTCATTTTTTTCACAATGCAAAAATACACAAAGTGCGGGTGCAGAATTAATAACTTGCAGCCTAAAAATGTTCATGTCTCCAGCCCATTTTCCAGTGCTCTTTCTCCCCTTTCAATAAATTCCTGAGTCAATCTCAAAACCCCAGGTAAAGCATGTGTTCTCTGTATACACCAAAGATGCAAATGCATTACCATGATTTGTAGTGGGGTCTGTGTGTTTGTGTGGGGGTTCAAACCTAGTTTATATGTTACGAATTAATCCAGGAGGCAGCACCACGCATGGTTGCACCCCAGGTGGTTCTTGGGGTCACTTCTCTAGAAGTTCACTGATGGCCATGGGTATTTGCTTAGGCAGTCATGTTTTGTGGAAGGTTTAGCAGACTTGTCTTTTCAGATCCAAGAAACAAATTATTAGGAGGAAAATGATGTTTTGCCTTTCTTCTAATTGTTTTGAGTTTGTGCAGTAACTCCTGCAAAGCCCAGGAAAGCATGTTTAAATGAAGCAACTGTAAATACCATTCATTAGTAACTTATTTTCCCTTGAGTCTTGTGAAGTGTGATTTTTAAAGACTGCTTTGTCTCCTGAATAGTATTAAGATTACAAGCACATTTTACATTCATGAGGCTGAAAGGCAGAAATGAAATGATCCTGCATTTCTTCACATTGTTAACTATGTGACTAATTTCAATTAATATGCTTATCATATGGAACTGTTCGTGTTTTATTTCTGAAACACGTGTCGTTGTCGTCATCTCCATCCATTCTTGTCTTTCGTGATAACCTCCAAACTGTTTCCATTCCCCACTTTTCCTGAGAGAGCCACGTCCTTGTGCCTGCCCATATCTGAGCTGATGGAGAGAGGAGCCTGGGCCAGATTTGCTGCCATTGTCACCCCTCTAATAAATGGGGATGAATAATAACCATTGCACTGAGTCCTCTTTTAGAGTGAAAATACACCAGGAGGTTCCACACTTCTCTCCCTGCCATTGCATTTTGGAGGCAAAATCCCATTGGGTCTCTGGGGCTGTAGAGGGTCTGGGCAAATAATGCAGGTGGCCACTGCCATGTGGGCAGGTTGGACCTCACTGGGGCAGCAGATTCCTCTGTGACACAAGGCTGCCTTACCTGCCAGGCCTACATTCAGTCTAATTCATAATGGATGAGCAGTGTTCCACCCAGCTTCTGTGTGCTCTGGGAAGGTCTGCTGCTTGCACATCCCCGTGAGCTCCGTGGGGTCTGCACAGTAGGCTGCGTGCTGCTGGCATGGCAGGCTGTGGTTTCTTTTCCTGTGGGGTGGTAGAGCCTCCCCTCTCCTTCACCCAGACCCTGCTGACATCTCCTCTATCTGTTTTCCCTCGTGGCCAGGGAGAAGAAGCAGCTCTCTCCCCCCTCTGTCTGTGGAAGGTATGGGGACTCCAGCTCTCACCAGTTCTCTCTTTTGCCAATGGGTCAACAGGGGCTCCCAAAACACCCCCTCCCCTATTACTGTCTTCCTAGCAGATGCTCCTTGAGTTCCACCTCTCCCCAGTGAATTGCTTAGCTGCAATTACAAGTTATCACTGTGGGTGAAGAACTTGAGTCATTATTTTGCCAAGTGCAGGAAATGTGAACCATTCTTTGCATCCCCTAATCACAATGAGTTTGCCGGTTGTTGAATCAAGAAGATAAAAATAATCCTCCCCGTTAGAATAGCTTTTGTAATCACGTGTGACACATAGGGCTGCACATGGAGAGGTCAGTGTAAGGAAGAATAAAAGGGGCTGTGCTTCTGGAGATGCTGCAGTGAGCGCTGGTCCTGCCCTCCCTTCCCATCCCATCTCCCCCCACCCTTTCTCTGGCTCTGCTTGCCTGGGTCAAGCTGCTGGCTGGCAGCAAGCAAGGAGTTTGTCCCACGAATTAGGAGCAGGCGAGAGCGTTTGGTGAGGAGGGTGTTCGCATGGATTCTCCTCCCACAGGCCAGGTTTGCATCATGCAGACCCAGCCTGATGGGTTTTTTTGCTTGGCCACTGCAGCCAGCTGACCTCTCCCCAGAGCAGGTCAAGTGCTGCCGAGCCAGCGTCTGTGGCTGCCCGGCGCTGACACAGCTCGGGGAGCCACGGATGATGTCAGCCAGATCTGGCTGGGATGGGTGAAATGGTTAAATGTCCTTCCAGTCCCTGGGCACTACAGCCTTGGAAAGCTGTGCCTCCCATCCTGTGCCTCCCTGCCGTTCCAGTGCCTCCCATCCTCACCAAGCGCTGGGCTCCTCCGGGGCTTGGGGTTTCTGCGTTCCCACCACTGCTGTGCTGGGCTGGGACTGTGCTGTCAACATGAGCTAATGCTGACACACAGTAAATATTAGCAGGCAGATCGGTGGGAATCAGAAGGAAAATATTTAACAGTTCATTCTCTTCCTACAAAGATTTCCATTTAGAAAGTTAACTCCAGTGTGCCGCTGCACAGTGTTTCCTTAGAACAAAGGGAAAAATCAAAATAAAATAGATCTGTAGCAGCTAAGGTAAGAATTGAGTTGCTGAGGTTTAAAAAATTCCACATGGAACGATTCAGCTCTCAGGTAGATTGGTGCAGCTCTGATCCAGTTAGCACTGATGGCAGCCTCACTCACACACGTTCTAAGGAAAACCAAACTCCATGATGCTGCACTCCAGCTTGGTGCCCGCTCACTCCAGTGGGAAGGAGTTATCAGCTGAGCCAGTTCCAGATTTTTTCCCCATTTCATTAGAAACAAAGCCCAAACCTAAGCCACAAAAAATACCCCAAAGCCTGAAACAAAATTTCATTAAGCAAAAATAGGGAAAGTACATTTTCTTTTTTTCCAGGCTGTGTAATTCCAAAGAGGGAATGGAAGGCTCCATCCTCTTATAAGCCAATACAGCTATGAATCCTTAAACCCAGATCTAAACGATGTTAAATTTCCCTCGATGGAACCAGGGTAATACCTATCAGAAAGTACAATATTTCAAAGAACCTATAATTGCAAATAATGTAAATGTGGAGAATGTTTTGGAACGAGTGAGTGTGTTGTGCAGTGTATAAAAACGTTAGTCATGGCTCTTCATGGATTTGTTTGTGTCCTTGGCAGGCTTCAATGGCTGAGAACAGTATACCTCTATACACTACTGCTTCCATGGGAAATCCCACTCTGGGCAATTTAGCCAGTGCGATGAGGGAAGAGCTCAATGGTGCAATGGAGCATACGAACAGTAACGGGAGTGACAGCAGTCCAGGACGTTCCCCTATGCAAGCGATGTAAGTATGGCAGAGGCATGTGCTGCCTCTAGGTCTTGTCCTACCAAGGGTGACTCTGGAGACTCCTGGCTCCTTCCCGAGCTTCATGGATGGAGCAGCAAGAGCAGACATCTGCCTCCATCTGGGAATATGTGTAGGGCCGTTTGAACATAAAAGAGCCATTTACCCGTTTCTGTATAAAACTGACCAGTTCAATCCAGTCTGAGAAGGACACAGGGCTTATAAAATTGTTTGCTTGTTTGCAGTTCTCTCCTTTAAACCTTGCAAAACCTCATAGGCAGCTGTGTTTCTTGGAGAAAACCTGTGATTTCTGTCCCCTTTGGTTTGGGCGATGAGCACGGCCCGTGGGGTAGAGCTGGGAAATGGGCTTGTTTGGCGAGTCAAAAAAAACACCCCACTCAACACAAAACGGTCTTGCTAAGCATTAATGTGAAGGTCTGTGTGATTTATAGATTGCTCTTAAAATATCAAAAGGAGAATTAATAGGGGCATTATAGCAACAGACGGCGGCGTAATGAGCGCGCCTATAACCGCGTGAAGTGACGGGGGCTCGCCTGCCCCGCTCAACGTGAGCGGCACCCGGGCAGCGGGCGGGCGCAGGAAAGGGTAAGGCAGGAAGGGTGTGATGCCCCGACGGGCGTGTGCGGTATTTATGGGGTGACGGAGTGAGTTTGCAAAGCTGTAAACTCCCCCCCTCCCCTCACATCACACTCCGGGTAATTGGCGGCCGGTGAGGAAGCCGGAGTTTACAAATCCTGTCGTTCCCGAAAGCTCGGCGGAGCAGTTGGGTACCTGTGAGTGGCCGTGCTGCCCGTCTTCCTCCTGCTCCTTAAAACAGCCTGTAAAATTACTGGCTGGCTTGCCAGGGCTCACATTACACATTAAAAAGAGAACTAATTTGTAGTCTTCTACTTCAAAGTAATTTGAATAAGGGATTTACAAAAGTAAGTCTAAATCAAAAAGTAGAAAAAAATATTAACCTAATACCACGGTAGTAATTAGTTGTGAAACTAATTAGCATTTAATGGCAAAAAAGTTTCCCACCTGCATAATGTGTTGTCAGAGGGGAGGGGGCACAAAGGAATCTGAGGCTCTGGATACTTTGATATTGCAGTGTTTTAAATCGGTGCACAAAGTGCTTTGAAAAAAAAATCTTTAAAGATGGCAACATTCATTTTTAATTAATAATTAATTTAAACATTGTCTTTTACCATTTACTTCAAAACATTCAAATAATGTGTTTAGCTTTTCCAGTGATTGTTTGTGCAGTATTAATTATCTCTCCCAAAGTAACGGTGCATGACACACTTTCCGTCTCTCACAGACGGATTCATCTCCAGGCACTTTTAGTCACAATTTGTTATCCTCTGCCTGTGACCACGCAGGGCCGGCGTGAAGGAGGAGTGGAGGGACATGACTTTTCTCAAGAAACAAGACTTCTCCCAAGGGTTTCTCCTGGCCTAATAGACAAGGATGAACGTTTATGATGTTGTGTTAATCCGAGTAATTATTTTTTTGCAAGTTCAAGGCTAGTGCAGTTCATGCACTTCTCATTTCACCTAAGGTTTCCTTGTCTTTGAATAGACTGAGAGGAGGGAAAAATAACTGAGTTGAAACAGGCTAGGACTTCTTCCAGAACTGTGCATAGCTGTGGCCTTTGTTGCACTTAATAATCATCTCTTAGCACATTGATACCAAGGTGAGGGGCACAGAACAAATAGTGGAGAGAGAGGAGGTCGGGGGGAGTGATGCCTCATTTTCATTATTCACCAGAAAATCCAATTTTCTGTTGTAATATGGAAATGATTGTTTCCTGAGTGTTTTCATTTTCTCAGAATTGATAATATATGTGTTCTCTGCTGAACATTTCTTTTTGCTTAAGTAAAATGTGGCCGGGTGATGTTCCAATACAAGCCTCGGAGCTTCCCCATTATAATGGTGTTTCTAAGTAGTTTGAAGGGATCTAAAGCCAGAACACCATTCACATGTCATAGGGTTTACCCTGTTTACTAAATAAAATCATGAGCCAACAGCGACTCTGCTGTTACAGATGCTGTGAAACCTTTTTGTTTTCCATGTTCCTGCTTTGTTAGCAGCATGTTCATTTTTTTTCCAGAACAGATTTCCTTGTCATAATGCAAATTATTTTTTAAACAATTTCAGTATATCAGAAGAAACCAAGTTTTAAACTTTATTGTAAGGTTTAAAGGACCTTGTTAACATGACAGCTAAGAAGTCTAACACTTTAGCTGAAGTCTTATTACCGCTCATTCATTTCCTTTTTATGACACATTGAACCACAGCTAGGGTGGGTTTTTTTTTCTTCTCTCTCCCTCCTTTTGAAACACTAGAAAGTAGTCGCATAATTACAGCTTGGGGACATAACACTTTCATCCTGATATGCTCCAAAGGTAGCCACAAAGCAAACTACTCCATGCTGTGTGCACCACCAGAACTCAGTGGCTTTAAACAACAGTCAGCTTTATTAAAAACTCCTCTGTTCCCAGAGTGGACAAACAAAAGAATTACTCAGATGTGAAAAGAAGGGGAATCTGTGTTCAGCAAGGTTATTTATTGTTAACCCCTTCTGGAGTCCCAGGCATCTACTTAAAAGGAATGTGCTGAATTTCTGCTGCTGTGAAAACAGAAATGGGAAACGCTTTCTTTTCTTTGCCTTCTTTCCCCCTCCCCTTTCTTTTTCTTGTCGCTTAACCCAGCATTTACCTTTTCTGTAATTCAGCAGACTGAATTCTTCAGTCTCTGAAGGAAGTTTTCCTTCCCCATTGAGGATTTGGTGAGGTGGTAAATAGAAATTCAGACTTAACTTGAGAGGATATGAAAGTCTCCCTTTGCCTTCAAGATTATTTAAGCTTATTTATTGCAGTTGCTCAGAAATGTCTGAGAAAAAAAACACAGATTCAGGAAGGTTTCTTCCTCAAATGCCATTTTCTGGTTACATCTGACAGAATACACAAGGAGTTGGAATTTTTTGGCATTGTTTTCCCTGCAGCTCTCTCCCTGGGGGTTGTGTTACCCAGATAACCTCCTCATTTAGGGGATGGAGGTTTTGCCAAGCTCACTGTCTGATGTTTGTACAACACGTGAGGTGCTGGAAGAGGCTGGTGTGACTCTGCTCCCTGTGGCTTTGTGGCCCTCTCTGGCTTTGTCTCACCCAGGGTTGTGCAGAGCTTTTCATAACTTCTGTTGCTTCTCACACCTCAAGTTTTAGTTTTTGACCTCTGGGAATCACACCAAACCTCAAAGAGAGCCTCAGTTAAAACCACCTGGTTTCACCTGGTTTCATAACAAAACCAGAAGAGGGGCAGAGTTTATTTTGGAAAGGTTTGGGGATCATTGAATGAGCTTTCACAGCACTTAGAGTGGTTTTGAGCACAGTGAGCACCTGTCTAACCTGCTGGCACCTGAGGTGGTGGGGATGCATTGGCAAGGCTGGACAGCCTTTGGAGAAACTCCACTCCATGCCCCAAGGCCTCTCTGCTGCACGTGACATGTGCTCTCCTCTCCCCTTTGAAAATCTCCCTTCTGTCTTTTCAAAAATAATACTTAAAAAAAAAAAAAAAACAAAAAAAAAACCCCAAAAATAAGCCCAGCAGCGGCAGCATCAAAACCAGAAAGCAAAAAAGCAAGACTTTGACATTAAAACAGCAGTAAAAAAGATCACTGCCATAAAGGCCAAGTAGCACAGGCTTTATTGAGCTCTCAGTGCAGCTGCTCTTTCCCCCTTTTTCTTCTGTTTTTCATTTCATGTTTTCTCCCAAGTGAGGGGCCCCACAGCCTATTCATAATATTAAGTTTTTCTAGTTGCAGGTATTCAGCAGAGTTTAATATTCACTGAGACCATGAGCCGTTGGGACAGGTAGCACATGCACACTCCGGTGTGACAGTCTCCTTGTGAGACTTCTTATACATTTATGCCAATTCTTAACCTCTGATCCTTGAATTGTCTCCTTCCAGTCTTTTCTTTACCCCTCCTTTTTCACTAGTTAGATTAAAAGCTGTATGAGCTGTGCTCTCAGTGTATAATTTTTTTCAAAAAAATTACATGACATGCAGAGGAACCTCTGTGCTCCCAGAGATGTGTTGATAGGATACATATTAGTGGATTTGAAGGGAAAAGGTGTGTGTCCATGGATACTGCATCATTTCTCCCCAGCGTTCCTTTGGATGAGTTGGAAGGTGCAGTTAATACTTGAGTATTGATCCAGCACTTTACAACTCAAGAAGTTGAAACAAGCAGGGACTTGAAAGGCATTCGCAGCTCACATTTGAATTGTCTGTAGTCAGCAAGTTAAATACTTCCTAAACTTACCCAGCCTCAAGCCTGAATAAAGAAATAAACAGGATACAGGGGTACAACTGGCTCACTTGAAGTAGGCAAGGCTGACTTTAGTCTGTCTGTGGATGCTGAGTACATTTTCCCTGCCCAGTGATTTATCCTTGCTGTCTGTCCGTGCAGTGGAGTACAAACAGTGTTGTCGTTGCTATCCACACAAAGCATAAAATAGAGTGCAGCTATTTTAAATCACTCATTTTAAAGCAAAGCTGTGCGAGCAGAGGGGGAGTTCTTGCAGTGAAGGTGTGTGCTTCAGGTTGTGTGTTCATGTTGCATATGTGAAAGGGTTAAATCAGCCTGCACAGAGGAAAAAAACATGAGTCTTGGAGGTGGATATCAACTCGGTGAGAGACAGAGTGGGACTTGAACTCATTAACACTTTATTTTAAGGGATTGCCTACAACATCAATTATTTAGGAAGCAAACAGGGTCTCCATTGCTGTGTCGCATTATTAATACTTGGTAATGTCAATAAAATCCTACTTTCCTATAAAGTCCCACCAACAAGACACTATTGACTCACATGGCTACTTTACATTTCAAAAGCCGCTGAACAAAAAAAAAGAGAGGTAAAAAAAGGTAATTTGTATTTGTATAGGATTTGTTGTAAATATGATTTACGAACAACATTTTTCAATTGTTATCATACCCGTTTTGAATGACCAAGCCCCATTCCCCTGCGGGTTATTCATGTGCTTTGCTGTAATGAGAAATTTGGCAGATCTCATCTTTTTAGTACATCCTTGTGCCCACCATGAGCTGGGGATCATGTTCTGCCTTGTTTACAGCTGACAGTGTTATTATTCTCGTTAGGACTGTGCTTTCTTATCATATTGTTGTGTTGAGCGAGCCTTTTCCTCTCTGTTTGTGTTTCCTGGCAGGGCTTTTCTTCCCTTATTGACAGTTTGTAAAAATATGCATTAATTTGGAGTTTAAAGCATGTATCATGGTGTCTCTTTGCTGTGTTTGCTTGAAGTTGATTAATGATAGAACCTCACTTGGGGTCGTCCTCTGGAGAGTTGTCTCACAGGTTCTGCATGTTAACGAGAGACGCTGCACACACAGCGAGGATGATTAGCCCGGCCCGCGCTGCGCCGGGGCCTTGGCAGGCCACTGCCTTCCCCTTCAGATGCATATTCCACTTATTTATCCAAAGATCATATTAACTTAATGTGTCAGCTGAGAGCGTTTTCTCTCCATCCCAAGACAGAAACCCTATCGAGGTGCTCCTCCCAGAGTGTTTTCCCTGGGAAGCTGAGTGCTGCCTGCCTGGCACAGCCTTTGTGGAATCTGAGAATTATTAGGCTTGGAAAAGCCCTTTAGAATCATTGAGTCCAGCCATTAACTTCCAAGCCCATCACTAAACCATGATTTTTGGTGCCACATCCCACATGTTTTCTGAAGGCTTCTGGGTGCAGTGACTGCATCACTCCCCCGGGCAGCCTGTTCCAATTTGGTCACTCTTTCAGTGGAGAAATTTTTCCTAATTTCTGCCTAAACATCCTGTGAGGCAGCTTGAGGCTGTTACTCTTATTCTGTTGATTGTTACCTGGGAGATGGTTCTTGGTTTGGCTTCCATGGCCAGCACAGACATTGAGGGAATTCTTGGTGACCTGGAGCTCCCAAACCAGCTCACCTTTCTCCCCAAACCACCTGCGCTGTCAAAACCATTTTTTAATGAGCAACTTGCTGATTGTTTGTTGCTTTGTTTTCCCAGGCACCCAGTGCATGTCAAAGAAGAACCATTAGACCCAGATGAAAATGAAGGCCCACTATCCTTAGTGACAACAGCCAACCACAGTCCAGATTTTGATCACGACAGAGATTATGAAGATGAACCTGTAAATGAGGACATAGAATGAGTATGTCTGACATCATTATCCTGAGAATGAAGATTGGAAGAACACGTCAAACTTAGCTGTGAAATCTCTCCATTATTGTACAGTCTGGAGGATTCTCAGTCCACTTTGACAACTATGAAATATGTTAACTCTTAGTGCCATCAAGTATCCCATTTGGGAGTATTTTTGATTTTTCTACTTTTTGTTGAAAAAAGGAATTTGTACTCTGTGCATTGGATGGACTTGTTTGGTACTTGGGATTTTCCTCTCTTACAGTCAACATCAGTGTTGTAAATTTGCTAAACTGATTCACTTGCATTTAGCAGCCAGCTGTGGACTGCAGGTCCTGCCAATTTTGGACACTTGAGGACATCAAACTGAGCATGTACACCTGAACTGCAGATCAAGTCTTTGCCCAGATTTTAAGGATTCCAATGGACAACATATTTGCACAGTACTGCATGTTGATTATCACTGCCTTTACTCCATTTTTTTTTGTTTTGTTGGTTGGTTTCTTTTATTTTTTTTTTTTTTTGCTTCCATTTGGGATGGGGAAGGCCTGTGTGTGCACGTGTGTGGGTATGTGTGCGTGCGTGTGAGCGTGTATATCGGGGAGGGGTTCAAAGAAAAAATTATCCCAAACTTTTTAATGTATTGCTTTTATTCCCCCGCCCCACTTCTCCTCTGCCATTTTAAGTTCTGACCTCAGGCCTCATCTGGGCCCAGGGCCTCTCAGAGGCTTCAACGTTTTCTGTACTTTGTGATGAATGTTAATAGGTGTTTTTATTATACGAAGCTGAATGTCATTGAATTGTTTGTAGTTTTTTCTGTCATTCATTCCAGTTTCCTTCAGATGCCACCATGTTTTCTTTAGCTATGGAAAACATTCCATTTCGGTGTCTCCTTTTTTGTTGTTGTTGTTTTTTGAAAAGGTCCCAAATGCTGCACGATACATGTGGAAGGGTTGTCCAACGGAGAGAGAGGAACGAAGTACTGCAAGAATGAGAATGAATGACAGATGAACATAGAAACACTGTAGGAAGCAACACAGATTCATTCCACAAAGCAGTATTTTTAATATATTCTTGTTTTGTTTAGGTTTTTTGATTTTTTTGATTTTTTTTTTTTGGCAGCAACGGTGAATATTAGCAAATGCCACAAAATTGAACAGCACAAAGAAACATATGCAGCACCAACAGAGTTCACTTTTAGTAGAGAATGAATAGTACAGTGGCAGGTTCTCGGTGGTTTAACATGAGTTCTAATGGGTCAACAAATCTTTCTGGAATATCTAAGATTACCGAGATGGGCACCTAAACATTTATTATTACAGCCTTATTTTTTTCCTATTGTTTTTTTACATTTGCATTTGCAAATAGTGGTTGGAAAGATGACTTCATTAAATTGTTACTGTACATGGTGATGTTTCACGGTTAAACATCAGTTCAGGATTGCTCGGTGGCGTTAATCTGTTTGAATACAAATTAGATTTCAGATTGAACTTGTTACGGGAGTTAATAAGGACGGGGCCCCACTAATGCTAAAGTGTTAATTTTCAGCTGTGCAAATCCAGTACTGCAGTTAGGATTGTTATGCAATATTACACCAGCCAGTATGGAAACCTCGCCGGAGGAGTCGGGAGAGTTGGGAGAGAATTGGCGCCGGGGCTTGTTAGGCAAAACTGGCAAAGCTCTGCAAAGCAAACACGACATACAAAATCTGTTGCCATAGGTCAGTAAACCTCAGTCACCAAACACCTAAACATTTTCATTCTGCAACCACTTCTCCGTCACTCATTTATTTATGTAGGACTGTAGCTTTTTTTTATTATTTCGAAAAGCCTTTCAGAGCTTAATTTATATTCTTCTTTGTACCTTTTTTTTTTTCCTAAAATTACCAAAGATATTACACAAAGGTAAATTATGTTCTCTGTTATATGCTTTATCTTATGAAGCCAAATATCCTCTTATTGTTGATCAAAGGAGGTTGAAGAATTTAGAGGGAAATGACAAGATGTGGGCTATTGCTAACCTGAGAGGGAAACTGCTCCTTTATTCTAGAAAATTTAGAAGGACAAGTAGATGTCTGAACCAAAGTTGTTACTTTTTATTTGCAATTCTTTACAGTGACCAAAATGAAAGTCTGTAAAGAGGAATCGAGGAGAGCTTTTGAGTTTAAAACTAGGAATCAGTGTTACTGGGGGAGCTATGAGAAGGGAGCTGAAGAAGGCAAAGACACAATTATTTTGTGGAAAATTAGAGTATCAGATAAAGGAGGCAGTTTAGTAAAACACAGAAGAGAACAGAAAAGCTCCCACAATTTAACTGGACGACATAATGGTATTTCTAGAATAAAAAGGAAAAAAAATTTTTTGGTCTTTGGTTCTACAGATTGTGTGCCACTTCTGTTCCAGGACTGTGCTGGGATGTCTGCTTTAATTTTGGTTGATCTTGGCACATTAACTCAGTTTTGTTTAGTTTTTGGTCAGCATTTTTTCATAAGGAAATAACACTCCTGTCCACTCATAAGCTTTGGTACAAGAAATTTTATTGGCAGTTACTTTTATAAAACTCAACTCTGCTTTCTGTTTCAAAAAGACAAGGAAAAAAAAAAAGAAAAAAAGGGCAGTCTGTGGTCATTTGGAAACATTTTCTTTAAAATTATTATTTTTTTTTTTTTTAGTTTTGGTTTAAATTATATCCAGGCAGCTTCGTGACGTGCCGGCGGTAGCCAGACAGGGATCATGAGAATTGAGCCCTGTGCTTCAAAACTGAGTGGTTTGCTGGTTAGTTCGGTATTCAGAAGGGGGATAAAAATCTGGTAGATTAGTTCATTCTCAGCATGTGTAGCTAGACATGAGTAAAGATAACAGCATGAGAAAACTGTTAGTACGCATACCTCAGTCCAAACTGTTAGGGAATGAGTAAATAAAAAAATACATTTCACTCAGTTGCACTTAGTTGTATGTCTTGCATGCTTAGTCTAAAGACTGTAGCAAAAATAAAAAAAATGAAAAAAAGAGAAAAAGAAACAAAAAATTAGAGTTTAACATATCTGGCAGGTGTTGCAGCCTTGCAGAAGAACCAACTGAAAATCTCAGGCTTTACATCAAGCAAACTTCACTATGATTTTTACAATTCTGATTCTGTATCCCTTTGGATATACAGTTGCTTCTTTAGGGAGGGGTTTATTATGTTGTACATATATATCCCACTGTGTCTGTGTGAGCCTTTGTCTTTTGGGGGGGGTGGGGAGGGAGGAAAAGGTGGAAAGGTCCTTTTTTTAGATATCATTCCTCAAAAGGAATAAATGCAGACCTGTTTGTCAAAACACCTTTTGCTTTTTGTGCAACTGCTTTATATTAACTATACTAAAAAATAGCTTTGAAAAAAAAAAACTACTGTATGTAATGGAATTGCAGAATACGCTGCACATGTATTTTATTTAGTTATCCTTGCTTTAAGAATATTGGATGACATTTGCTGACATGTGGGAGAAAATCCCTGACTTATTTTTTTTCAGCTTTTAAATTGTAACATAGTTGAAAGATTTTTTTTTTTCCTCCTGTTATCATTGATTGAAGCATTTTTGTACAGTTTTTGTGTTGAAGCTGGTTTTTTTGATACTTTCCCACCCCTTCTGTTATCTTACCACTGCCTTTTCTGGCTGTCTTAAACAAAGTTCATATATTTGAAAGGAAAAAAAAAATCGTTTAAAAAAAAATGTTTTTCTCCTGCTGCAGTAAATATTTTGCATGATAAATTCCAGGGTCACACTTTCAAAGTTTATCAGTGAAGTAGTGATTAATAATGGGGAGTGTCAAACTATTGAACTTTTTGTATAAAAAAACAAAAAAAAAACTTTACAAGGTGCCAAGATGTAAAGACAATTTGTTACATGTTTTTTTTCTCAAAGAAAAGCGTACATTATGAAAGTAGTACCATGTATCAGGTAAATCGCTGTCAGGAATGAGAGTCAAAGCCTTCCTTGTCCACAAAAAAAAAAAAAAAGTTTGTAAATGTAAAACCTGTTAGGTTTCTGCATTCAACTAGAAGTGAAATGAAAAAAAAATAAAAATAAACAAAATCAAGGCTTATGTAGAACAAGTGACCACAAAAAAAATGACCTTTTTTTGATTCTCACTCGCAAGAGTCCCGTGGCAGGTCCTGCACCTCCCCTTTCCTGGAGCTCAGCTTTGGGGAGAGACAAGGGCAGGGATGCTGGTTCTACAAATATTGCAGATCATTAGATATTTTATATATATACATACATAAATATATATATATATAAAGTTTTTTAAAATAATTTTGAACTATTGTAGTTTTCAGATCGCCAATAATCTCACGTTCATTATAGCATGGGAAAAAAAAAAAAAAACAAACCAAATGTGTTTAAACTCTTTTGAAATCCTTTGGTACCTTTGGTTAATGAACTCAGAGTGATTTTTTTAGTTGTTTCAGAAGTCATTTAGTATTCTAGTCTTGCGAGGTGAATTTGCAGTTCAGGACTGCATTTTAATGGGCCCAGAACAGGTAACCAAGTATCTTCTACCCATAAGCCTTGATGAAAATGGTACAGTCCAGACTGTTAGCATGGTGCTTCGTGTGTATGTGCTGCCAGTAACAAGATTTTTTTTTTTTTTTTGATAAGGCATAAAAGAAACTCATTCCTTACATCAACTGTAATTCCATCATTCCATGTCTGTTGATACAGACAATAAAAAATGTTGTGTAGTCAGTACTAATTACTGACATTATAGCATTCTCAAATGCAATAAAAATGCTGGTTGTTCACACTGGTAATGCAAGTTGCCATGTCCGAAGTTCTTGTTTTATTCTCCCCCACAGTGACTCTGGTGTCACATCCCATGGTCCCTGATCCATGAGCACCTCATCCATGTCCCTAGCTCGTTCATGGATGGACAAATCTCATCTCCTGCCTTGAGTCTCCCCCAACCACATCCAAGTACAAAATATTTTAATTTTGTGGACAGTCTGTACAGGGTAGCTGGGTGAGGCAAGGAAGACACAGTCATTCAAAGAATTAATCCACTTTTCCAAGGAAGTCCTTCAGTTTTGCCCATTGGGCTCACGGGGTTATTTGCTTTCTCACTGGACTGTTTCAAAGCTTGAAGGAAGGGGTTGGGCTCTTCATCCTGCAGCTCCTTCCCAATGCAGTGCTCTGATGGGAATGGTGCTGCTGGCTTTGGTAGGAAGGGCTGGGAACGTGCACTGCACCCCTGCCAAAAGGGGTTTGCAGGGTCAACCCCTTGGTCCGTAAAACTGTGAGGAGCAAAGTCCCAAGTGGCACTGTCACCTGAGACAAACTGAAGGAAAAACCCACCTTCTTTCGAATAAGCACACATTTATTTTCCTCATCAAGTTTTGTAAAGAAAAATAAAATGTTTAATAACTAGCATTAGCAGCAAACTGAAATTTCAGAGGAGAGATTTTTCATGAATAATTCATTAAAATTTCACATCTGCAAGATTAGTCATCCAAATAAAATGCTAATGTCAAAAACATGCACCGTCTATAATATTCTCATCAAGAAATCTTTTTGCATATAATGATAAATGCTTAAATTAGTACAAATGATTTTATAAAAATATTCTATCATAAAATTATACCAGATAACTATTTTTTGGGGGGAGGGGGAGGGGAACTTTGCACACTCATTATAGTGTGTCTCCAAATGGTACAGACTGATAGATTTTAATAATCAAAATACAGAGAATACAAATTCAGCTTTGCTTGTGTGGTGCACTTCCATCACCAGTGAGATTTTAGTGAACTGGATTTGTGGGATTAAATTTTCCAAAGTCACGGGCAGAGGGGATTGAGCCAGGAGCTGCTGTTTGGTGTGGTGTGCATCTGTAAAATGGGGGCAGTGAGCTGCAGGTAGGAAACGTGTCCCTGGATGAGCCCAGCAGGGCCCCCAGCCCCTCTCTTGGAGGAGGACAATGTGTCCCCACACTGTCACCTGTGTCCCCACCAGCAGGCAGGTCAGGAGCTACAAGGTCATCACAGATGAATTGGCTGGTCCACCTCCCTGGGCATCTCACCTCAAAAAGTCCATTTGGGGTTCAGAACGTCACGTTTGTCATCTGCTGACTGATTTTGGGCTTGGGTTTAAGGGGAGCTGCTGGTGGGTGCCACATGGAGCTTGTGCTGAGGAGCCTGCACTGAGCTGAGCAGCAGGACCATCATTTCCCTCCTGTCCCAGTCAGTGCTGCCTGGAGCAGCGGATGGGAATCTGGCTCTTGGCCACCTTCTGTATCATTTTTGATTAATCACATTTCTCCTCCCTGGCTGCTCCACCACGGAACATCACACAATGCCTTCCTACTCCACCAGCAGCAGCCAGCTGGGAAATACCTTTTCCAGGAAGAAATGCTGTTTTCTACCACAGCTGAAAAGCACTTTTATTGGCAGTGGTGAGGCAATGCATCTCTGAGGAATTTCCAAAGAAAACTGGAGCCTGTGAGTAGTTTTTCTGGGTTTCTCCTGTCCCAGAGGGAAAAAGCTCAGGAGCTGGAGGCCCGGGAGGACGTGGCAGCTGCTGTGCTCCTTGCACACCCACCTGCTCCCTGCAGATCCCATCAGTGACATCTAACTTGGGCCATGGTCACAGAGTCTGACAAACTTCACATTATTGGTCTAATTCAAGGGACTGGCAATTCCTGGTGCCTCTCACTTGCAGGCAGTCACACATACACACACCCTTCCTGACAACAAGGTGTAATTAACTCTTCTTGACCTATTAATCAGGCTCAGTCTTCAGTGATGATGTTAAATGTTCATTTAATGGTGTGTTAATCAGGGCTATCTTTCACGCTGGTAGCAGTATGGCTAATTCTGGCACGTTGAACACTCTTCATCCTCACATAGCCACAAGTCACCATTCTCCCCAGCAGGGATGAGTGAGGTGGTGGGACATGGCCCTCGGGTGTGTTTGCAGCCTCCATGGTGTCCACACCTCGTTTTTCCCCAAACCCTGGAGCTGGGGCACAGCAAAGTCCTTCTTTTTGCCCGGTTTTATTACCTTGGCTAGAGATCCTCAAAGCACACGAGCTGGAAATGGTAGGCAACATCACCTCAGGCTATTTACCAATCCCTCCTCCTTTCTTCTACAGGAATTTTCTTTGTCAACTTGGAGAAAAAGGGGAAAAAAAAACCCCATTTTGTGCCACTTTGTCGTATTTATTTAGAGGAGCCCAGCGACCACATTTTATGCCTCTCAAAAGCATGAAAAACATTTTTTTTCTTGAAGTTATAATGTTAATTTGAAGGTAACCGTCCTTTCAAGAATTAATTCCAGCCAAAGCAATAACCATTATTTACCAGAGTTTGACATTTTTATCACTCATCATATTAGCAAATTTCCATTGAAAATGCTAAAATGGTTCGTCATAAGGCACATAACTGCTTTGGCTGTAAAAATGACCAACACAAGTGCCTGTACTCAAACATTAAATTATACTGTAATTAATAAAGACAGTTAAACTGTCTACTAGCAACAGCAATTTAGGTAACCACATTTGATCGGCTATAAATTGTAACTACATTAAAATTCCAGAAATATTAGCAATATGGATTACTTGATGGAAATAGGTGCTGATCACTAACTCTCCTATTTTACAACGGAAGCACAGGTCATGTTGGCCACAAAACTGTGGGCGAAGATCAAGGCTGAGTACTTTTAATCTTGTGAAACAAGCAATTACAAATAGTTGCATCGATTTGTTAAAAAGCTTTAGGTGACATAAATTGTTTCCTGTTTAGCTTATTGCTCTGATACATAAATGTCAGCGAGTATAATATTAATTAGGGTCACAGAACAACAAGGGTCGGGTGATATAGTGTCTGATCCGGGATGTGTCAATCCTTTGTGGAGGCAAGAGCAGCCCCGGCCCTGCCGCGCTCAACGCCTCGTTTTATGTGATGACAAAAGAAAGCAAAGGAAACTGTATTTTAATATGTGAAGTAATTACTTTAGTACTAGTATAATTTTATGGTTTTGGATAAATTACAGTGTTTTCATTCTCCTTCGCTTGCCACATAACATAAAAATCCACATATAGCATCAATAAAATAGAATACTGTTTATAAAGGCTTTCTGCTGCACAAGACCAACACTATTCCACCTAGCAGATGGAAACTAAGCACACATTTTGGTCTGGTGTGTGTTTCTACACTTAATATTTTTTTTTTTAACTGAAAAATGGGCTGTGCAGGTTATTTACTTAACATAAATCAAATGTATCATATACACTGTTTCTTTGGATTGGCATCCGACTTAGAAAAATACAGTAAGGTCCTGAAAAATCTGGAGAAAATTTATTAAATATGATTTTTACTGTAATAGAATATTAATGTAACCCAATGCTCATTTCCCATTAAGTTGATCCCTTTTTAATACACACATGCTTTTTATTATTTTGCACTCATGCGAAAATTCCACATTCAGAGAGTTTCCATCTCCTTAGGAATGTCTCTGGCAAAGGCACAGTAAGAAATCTTGCACTGAAAAAAAAAATAAATAAATAAAAGCAAATATCGACCGATAAGATGTGGCAAAGTGCTGATGAACTGAAGCAAAAGCCAATGATATAATAAAGGGTAAAAAGGCATTCAGCGCTGCGAGGGGAACAGGAGAAACAATTACACTTTAAACCCCTCCTTCTCACTGCCACTGTACCACAGCGCAGATGAAAATGTTTGATTTGCAACATAAAAGATTCATTAATTACCACTTGAATATTTAAAGCTATTTTGCAGACTAACAGAGGTAGATAAAGCACTGAATTAAAACCTCTAATAAAATTGTAAAAATATTTCTGCAAGTTTACCAGCATCGCAATTCCTCCCGGTTTAGGGAGCCAGGCTTGGCTTGTTCAGCAAGGAATTATTTCGGTTTTGAGTGGGTATTTGAGGTAAGATGGTGTGATTGCACGAGGCTATTTGTCTCTCTCAAATGTTTACAAAATATTTATTTAGATGCTCTCCCTTCACACGTGGTTGCCCTTCATGGGAGAAGTGGCTTTACAGAACAGAACAGTGGATGGCAAATGTGGCTGAGCCATACATTAATTTTAATACATTTCCATATACAGTAAAAACACATCTAATCACAACTCTGGTCTAATGCTGTCTTTCATATGAGGTAGTGGGGGAAGAAAAATCTGTTAATCCTGTTATGATTACCCTTGTTAGACTTAAACAAAAATGGAGCAGTATCCTCTGTTGCAAGGATGGAGAAATCATGCCAATGGTAGGAAAAGGTATCATGGAAAGCATCTCTCTGTAACCTTGTGGTACACTCTGAATTTACCCTGTGGAGGCTGATCTGTTACCTCTGGGATTATGGGATATTGCATTGAAATTTGGATATTATAAAGAGAAAATGATGGGTACCCACACAAAAAGCACACTGCAACTTAAATAAAAATTAAGGATATATATTCATTTGCACAACTTCAGCCTGTGGGCAATACAGCCTTAAAGTGCTGTGAGCCCCTCACCAGGCAATGTAAACCTTGGTGCCTCAGGAGCTGAATCTGACACTTGACAATTGCATATGTTAATTTTTACCTGTTTGCATTCAGTTGGCAGCCAGTTGTGTGTGTTTTTTTTAAAAAAAAAAAAAACCACTTTCTATTTTTAAACAAGTGACTCTTTGAAATCCACCACAGTGCAGCTAGGGCTTGATTGCAGGCTGAGGGTTGAAAGATACAGCAACAGCACTTTTAACTATGTTAACGATGATGAGTAGAGCCAAAATGTATGGATTTAATTAGGGAAAAACAGTTACAGTTCTTTCTCATTGTCATTAATTTATGCAGTTAGCCAACGAAATTAAAAAAAAATGTCCAGTTATATTTGGATGCACTCTTTACACAGCTATTCCTGTTATAATTGTTGAGTGTCCACACCCGTTAAAAGGATTTTTAAATCATTCCTCTGTACTTGGCTGTGAAATGCCTGATTTCAGATGTTCTGGGTAGGTCCAGAGTGCCCCCGGAGCTGTTGCCAGCCAAGGCACCCCTGTCACAGGCAGCAGTGTCTGCCATCACCTGGACCCCACCTTCACCAACAAACCATAATATCCAGGGCAGTCCCTCCCAGTCCTGCCAGAAAGGAAAGGGCGTGCTCAAAATACTTCAGGCCTTGCCCTTGCTTATTGTTTTTGGAAAGTATTTTGTTTTCTTCTTTTGGCTTTGGGGGTTTTTTTGTTGGTTTTCTTTTGTTGGGGCTTTTTTTTGTTCAACCCACTAGTTAATGTTCATTTGGGCTGGGCACAATAAAAGCCTGAGCCTGTCAGTTTATATCACACGAGGGGAGGAGCAGTTGATGTTTGAAATATTTTAGACTTATGAAAAATTCTTGTAGGTGTATTTGCTGTATTAAAAAAATGGATTACTCCTAGTAGTTTATAAATAAATTGATGTCTCCTAGCAGTTTATAAATATATACATATATAAAAATATATCTATAAATATATATCTATAAATATATTCCCACATAGCCTTTTAATGTGCTTTGATATGTACATAAGAATGAGGTTATGCTAAATAAAAGCCTCCTAAAACTTGAAAAGGGGGAATCCCAGGCACTGCAGACCTCCCCAGCCCCACCTTGTTGGGTACAGGCATGCCCATGGTTATTAGGGAATGGCAGGAGCTGGCCATGACCTGGCAGTGGCTCACACCACTCTGCCTTTAATTTTGAGAGTGGTCCTGTGTATTCCAACAGCAAACGTGCACACACAAACATCCATCACATTTTTGGCTTTGCTGCCTCTGTAGGCAGGCAGCAGGGGAAAATTGTATTCACTGGCCATGAAATGAATTTAAAACAAAAATCAGAGAAATAAAAAGTGAAGTTTTTTATTATTTTGGCAAGCACTGGGGTTTATTTTTCACTTACTTGTTGGGCTGGGCTTTTTTCCCCCTGTTTCCTAGACGTACTGGACAGACTTGCACTGTGCATAATTGCATGGGCAGAGTCTGGAGAGCTTTCCAAACACATGATGTTTATACCTCATGCTCACACTGGCTATTTTTAAATATGGCTACTTTCTGCTGCATTTTCAAAGCCTCTACCAATACCTCATGCAGTCTGGAGCACTCTCACCTGTTTACACCACCACCAAGTGCTGGCAAATTCAAAACAAAAACATCTGATAAAAATCAAATATTATGTTGCTAACTGCCAAGTTCATTTCCCCTCAGAAGTCCGTCTTTAATTATAAAACCTGCATAACCCATTTCCTTTGGTGTGCAGAAAGGTGTGTAATTAAACTATCAGCATAATACCTTTCTACATGTAAAACCTGCACTTATGAACTTTAACTGCTGAATAAAAACTCCTATTACATGACCATTAAGTATTATGAATAAAGCAAGTCATTGTAGTACTTGATTAATTTTTATGCACTAACCATTGTGTTCTGCACAAATTTGGTTTCTTTGGTTTCCTTTTTTGGTAGGCGCCCCTTTTCTCAGCCATCCTGGTGGATCAGTCATCTCCACCCACATCTAAGGTTGTGCTCCATCCCTCCATGCTGTTCTCCTGCCTGTGGCCATGCCTAAGCCTGTGCGGCCTTTCTGTGGTCATCATGGAGGAGGAGTGAGTTTTGCTCTGTCTCTGTGATATCCCCAGTGGAAATTACAGTGGTGGTGTGGCCAGTGAAAGGAGCACAAGGTGGCAGTGGGGCCAGGTCCTTTCTGTGGGAGAGCTTGGTGCAGGGCTGAGCCCTGACTTCCTTGTCTCATCTCTGAATGGGCTGGGGAGTTACTCTCAGCTGGGTGGTTTTTTTAACTAATAAAGGAAATCGGATTTGTCTTCTTTCATGTGGATGTGGCAGCAGACCCTCAGAGGACAGCCTTTCCATGCTGCTCGTGCTCCTGTTTATAGGACCCCAGAAGCTCTGCCTTGTATCTCTTACCTCCATCCCTGGTCCTCCCAAAAATGTCTCCACCAATATCAACCTCTTGCCAAGTGAAGTGGGAAAGGAAAAATAAATATCCCAGCTAAAACCCATAACTCCAAAACTCTAATTGTCAGCAGGAGCGAGTATTGCCAAGATGCTGAGGAGGATTCTGTGGTGCTGGTGCTGGCTGCCAAGGAGCCTGCACTCCACAGCCTGGAGGACATCTCCAGGACACCTCCCACCCTATGTGCAAACATTCAGGCCCCCGAGCTATTATTCATCAGCTCCTTGCAGCCACACTCCCATATGCTGCCTGATGATTATATTGAGACTGATCTTTGAAGTCTGGAGTCAGGAAGTTTAGCTCAGTTATAATCAATAGCATTTCCAGCTCTTGGAAATCTGCACTAAGCACTCAAGGCAGCCAGCCCGCATTATGTCCTTGTCATATGTATATATTTGCATGTTCATTAGCCATGTAGTAGCACAGCTGTATGTGGTTTCATTTAGCTTTTAATTATCTTCTTTGGGTTAGTGTTTTCATCTCTACCAGACTTAGCAAAGAAAAGAAAATCACTTAGGCAAAATAAATGCTGCTGAGCAGGTCTGGGGCAAAGAGTGCTATTTCCTTGTGCATCCTACTGTTCCATTGCAAAAGAATTGTTTGGTTCAAAAATTCCAACTTACATTAATAATAAATCCATCTCTTCATTTCCCCCACCATTTGCTTATCTTATTCAGGTGGTTGTGGGTGTAATTTTTCATTTGCAGCAGGTGGTTTTTTACATATTAGATAAACTCCATCCTTACAATCCTTGGCATGGATGTTTGTATTTGCTCCAACAGCTGCAGCTCCAAAGCTTGCTCGCACACAGATCAAGGCATCCTCCTCTTTCGATGGAAGTGACTCATACCTCAGATCAGCTGAAAAAAAATACCACGGTCAGCTGCAGACACCTGCATTCATGCTCTGGGTCTGAAAGTTAGGATGTGGGTTGGAGCTAGTTTTGTGCTCTTCAGGTTCCTATATGATACCCTTTATTTTGGTTTCTGAGAAATTTCCATTAGTAAGAACAAAACAAGGTGACTAATTTCTGTGCTGAACTTTCTTCTCCTTTCCTCCCACCCCGCCCAATAAACAAAGGAAAAGAAAAAAAAAAAAAAAAGATTTATTTCATTCACTTCAATTACTTGTAACAAGGCCAGTCCCCAGGGTCAAAGGCTCAGAGGTCATCTTTGGTTTAACAAGCAGTGAGGTTATCTGTGCAGACTGGGGTAGGATGCTGAGTGCCTCCTCCTCAGTGCTCCCATCCCTTGTGTGTACAGCACCAAGGCCTCGAGGAAGTGCTGATGGAGAGGCCAATCTTATTTCACAGGAGTGACAATGAGAATTGACCTTTTAAATATGCAGTGACATGAGAGCAGCTGTGGCAAGGAGTGAAGGATGGCGCTGCAGGAGTGCTACTCACAGAGCTTCAGCCAAATGCAGCCAAGTGCTCTTGGTACCATGGGATGGATGCTCCCATGGAACTGCCTGTCATGCTCCAACCACAACACAGTCTCAGCCCTGCTGTCTGAAATTAGACATTTCATTTTTTCTTTCTCTTACAAATGTAGTGGAGTAGATACACAGACATGGCAAGAGCCTGGAAGTCCTCCAGTGCTGGCTGTTTCACAGGGCTGTGGGCTTCTCCTTGGCTCCTGGAGGATGGCACTGGCCTTCTGCAGGGAAACACACCACCTGACTGATCAGGTGTGATCAGCTTGTGCTCTTTAAAAGAGCCCCTTGAGTCAGCTCAGGGCAAAAGTCACCAGTTAAAAAATGCCCACGAGTACAGGTATATTAGTCCACCTTCATCCTTACCGTAGGTGATCTCTAACAGCCTCTCATTGTTGAACAAAGCACTTATCAGGTGGATGAGCTAAACCAAGGCCTACCTGGCTCTTTCAGTAGTGGCTGCTGGCATTTTACTGCCTTGCACAGTTTTTTCCTTCTTGGTTGAAGGAGTGAGACACACTTGGTGCTGTGCAAGGAGGCACAACTTCACTGGAGCTGACAGTTCTGCTTTCCTGTTACACCACTGGTTTATTTGGAGAGGAATTCCCAAGTGTTTGTTGGGGAATTGGAGCCAGGCAGCTGGGTCCAGATGGTGTCTTATCAAAGGGTGATAATTGTTCATGAATTAGACTCCTCTGCATCACCTTCCTCTTACAAACCCACAGTAATATCTGGAGTTGGCCTTTGCTTGCATTTCAGGAGCTCTCCTGTAGCAAGCAAAATATATTTTTATAGTTTGCTTACCTTGACACTTCCAACATTTTCCCAGCAAGCTGAAGGTGTAATTAAATGACATGCCAGATGCTGGTGTGCTTTATATTATACCACCTCTCAGCTGGGCTAGCGAAAGGGAATGAATGGAGTCTTAAGACAGCTCTCCTATAGATAGTTATTATCTCTTTTCAATAAAGAATGGGTAAGGTTGAGCAGAATGTCAGTAAACCTGTAATTTTCTAGCCTTTCAGTTACCTCTGTTCTTCTGATCCACCAGTGATGTGAAGTTTTGTTGTACTTTGTTCCATCAATTATGGCATCACTCCAAGGAGGTGGCGGGCTCCTGCGTCGCATATGCATATTTATGATAAGGTATGTTCTGATCTTCCTGTTGTGCCTGAAACCAGGTGTTCTGGGCCTTTTGAGGTGGGTTTGCAGAACAGCCTCTTTTGGGCAACAAAACTGTTGGGGAGAAGTTTTTTAGCTCTAGGCTGAAAAAACAAAAGCTTGCTGGGAAAATGACAGCAAAGTTTCATAACTTCAAACTTAAAGAAACAACATTATTTTTGTAACTTTAATAATAGGATTTCTAGAATGCATTTGCTTACTTCACTGTATCTGCTACCTCAGAAGATGGATCTGGTGTATCTCTTGGCTGTTGCAGTCAGGTTTTAAACTATACAGTTTTCAGCTTTGCAGGACACCAGCCCAGTTTTCAGGGAGATAAGATGCTGGCTGACACAAAACAAACTTGCCAGTGAGATTTATTTACTTACTTGGAAGTGGAAATGTTGTTTTAATAATCCAGCCAGCCCAGGAGTGGAGGTGTTGAACATTCTCATGGCTGGCCTGAGAAGGGTTTGCTGTAGCATGGTGTGGTCCTCCCTCTGCCAGAGAAGTGTGCTCTGCATGGAGGGCAGGCAACCCAGCCAGGGAAGGAGAGAACTGCAGGAGCAAGGACTGTTTTTCTTTCCCAAACTTTAACAATTCTTCATCTAGATATTTATATTTATCAAGAGCATGTGAGACATAATGTTTTAAGACCAATATTTTTAATGGGTTGGTGACTCCTGGTTGTCTGGGGAGTCAATGGTACTGGCCAGCCCCAGCTCACTAAGCCCACAGGCAGCCAACAAGGTTCTCCTCTGCTCTTTTGGGGTGAGATGTTCCATTTGACAGAAGAAAGCAGCAGCCTGAAACTTTCACATGCTGTCAGTTCAGTGAGAGCAGGGCACCTCTTTCAGAAGTGAGGTGTGCTCATAATTAAAGATTAATTTACTAGCACTAAACCCAAAGCTTTCCTCAAAGTCTACTGTCAACACACACGCTCCCTTTCAGTGACATTTGCATTTCTAATTGGGACTGCTTATTACCAGAAAGCCTCTGCAGCTGAGATTTAATTTTATATATTTGCTGGTTGCTCTCTTCAACCAGTGCTCAGCAACTGATATCACCCAGTCTCTCTTGTAGGGTGTGTGTGCCTCTGAGTGGGCACAGCTTCACCCTACCAGATGGGCAGGAGCACGTGCATGTCAGGCAGCCACTATGTGCCTCAAGAAGATGTCTTGTCAGTGAGAAATGCTGGAAAGGTCAGTCTATATAGAGCAGCCAGACATTTAGAGGAGCAAGATCAGAAATTGAGAAGGCCAGCACTCTGCTTTTGTGCCATGGCTAATGTTTTCTCTGTTCTTCCAAACTGGAATATTTCTACTTCAGAAGATACATTCAGACTTATAAATCTTAACAGAGATGTGAATCACTTGCCTTCTCTAACTTACTGATTGGTATTTTTTCTTTTTTCCTGGAAGAACTAATATTAAGACCTCTATTTAACCAGTTGTGGCAGTACATCTATGCCCTTATGAATGGGAAATCATTAAGGAGTGGGCTTCCATGGCATGGTGCTCCCCATTCCTACTTTCTGCTTTAGGGCAGGTATCAAAATCCAAGGGCAAAGTCCTGTACACACCATGAAAGAGACTGCCTGCCCAGAAGAGATTGCTGCTGGAATAGACAGGAAAGAAAGGAAATATTATTATTCCTCTTTAACAGATGGGAAACCAAGGCGCAGGGAGTTGAAGAGGCTTGCCAAAAGTCAGACAGAAATCTGAAAACAGCCAGGAACCAAATCCAGGTCTGCTGAGACTCAGGCCAGTGCCTTAATCACTCGACTCCTCATAGTTATTATATATATGCAGTTGTTATTCACTAGGATAGACTATGAAATTTCTGCCTCTAACTATAGCTATAGTTCTCCTACAGCATCTTCTACCCTCCATGTAATTTTTCTCCTTTTTTTCCCCCCTGCAAGTGTCAAAAAGTGCCTCTCCTCCTACTCCTGCTTATGAAGATGTAGAAAGTGCTGTAGTTGTCTGCAGAACCTTCACAGGGCTGCTGTGAAAACCTCCCAAACTGAGATACTCAGTCCCCTGGAAAGGAAGAATTTGTAGGTACTCCCACACATCCCAGCCCAAAGCTTGGCCACAGACCCCTGTACACAGCTCAGGGCTGGAGGAGTTTAAGCAAAGAGCTTATGCAAATCCTCTCCTATCCATCATGGAGGGGAGTCCTTCATACTTCAGGAATGATGGGAGAAACAATCTATCGATATTCTGTAATGAGCATAAATGCCCTTTATAAATTGTTTCCCTTTTATTGACTCTAAAGCAAATGTAGCCGTGAATGCTGTACATTAATACATTTTATACCTTCTAATGGTTTGATGGCCTCATATATCCAGTAACGCTGAGAATAATCATTAGATTGTAAGGAGTGCAAAATATGTTTTATCACTTGAAAATGGAATTCCTTCTTGAAAGGTAAAACCAGTGGTAGATCATTGATTTGAAAGGTCAGGGTTAAAAAGCTTATTAACGACTGGGTTAAGCTCTAGTAAAATTCTTTGTTTTACTCAGCTGTATGAAGCATTTAGCTAAGTGAGACTCTTCATTAGGACATTAGTGCTTTTATACTAGCTATGTTAGGTAAGAATCAGTAATTTCCAGCTTATGTTCAGGAAAAAGGCATTGCAAATGGCACAAGCTCCAAATAACCCCAGGTGACACGTGGTCATGGGTGCAATGGAAAAACAGCTGCTGCCGCATCCAGGGGTGTGTGCAATCCCTGCCTCTCCCTGTCCTGGGTGGGGACCCCCAAGCAAGCCTTGGCCAGGCAGATTTATCAGGTTATCAGATGTACCAGGTTATGATGTACCAGCAGATGACCAGGCAGAAATGCTGGTTTGGGTTGCAGAAGCCACATAGTTGTGTCAGGATGCCACAGTGCTGAGTTAGTGAGCCCCAGCTCTCTGCAGGGCTCTGGATTAGCTAAAGTATGAGGTTCACAGGGCTGCAACGCTTCCTGCCTCTGAGACAGGGAGTTTCTGCCCAGGGAAAATGTGCCTGTCCCTCTCACCACTCCCTAATGTCACAGCACACAGAGAAAAGCTCTGTATTTTGGGTACACCAACAATGCCAGCTCATTGTGATTGCCCTCTGTCCCTCTCAGCCATCAAAGAAGCAGAGAGACAGATCCCAGAAGCAAGGCAGGGTGGGACCATGGCAGGGGATGCTGCTCGAGAGTGAATGGGAATTTTTGAGGTCACATGGGAAATGTGGGTATTTCAAGGCACACATGAGCAGAAATGTTCATGCCAGATGAAAATAAGAAAGGTGGTTGCCTAGCCTCACACTGTGCTGGCACTGCTCACTTCTCAAAAAGAGGTGGAAATAATTAGGAAGAAATTCTGACCTGTGAGGGTGGTGAGAATAGCACAGATTACCCAGAGAAGCTGTGGTTGCTCCATCCTGGAAGTATTCAAAGCCAGGTCAGGTGGGGCTTGGATCAGCCTGGTCAAGTGGAAAGTGTCCCTGTGCATGGCAGAGGGGTTGGAATAAAAGAGGCTCAATCTGGAAAGAGAAGAAACAATAAAATCCCTGTAAGGATCATTAATCACTCTAGCAGGTTTTCCAAATATGTCATGGAATCCCTGAACCTGGATGTGTTCAAGACTTGAGGGGTCACAACCCAAAGCACAACTGTCACCAGCCCCTCAGGAAATGTTCTCTAAAATCCCACAATAAAAGCAGTGCCAGTGGAAAACGTAGCAAAGATTTCCAAAGATGTTACAGCTTCCAAAAGCTGCAATGTCAAAACCACTTTTTGGTTTCATCAGTTCAGCATATCCACAGTAATTTATTTTGGATAGAATAGATTAAACCTAGTTGGAAGAGACCTATCAGGATCATCAAGTCCACTTCAGTGCTGACCAAAATTTAAAGCCTGTTAATGGCACCATTGCCTGTTTGTAAGGTGCTGACCAACCTGGGGCATTGACCACCTCTCTTGGAAGATGGTTCCACTGTTCCTCTTGAAGGGTCATGAAGATTATTCTTTTGCCAGTATCATCTTCTTACACTTGTCCTCATCATTTGCTACTTGTTTCTAACAAAATAAAATAATAAAAAAAAGAAAACCTAAAGACCTAAAAAAGCCTAAAACTCTGCCATAGCATATTAAGAAGGCTTTTTAATGTTTTTAATGGAACAAAATAACAATACAGAATATAATATCCACGGCATGTGCTTGGTGCAATGTAATTGCTCTGGGATACTCAATTCTTTTCATATAAAGCAGCCCTACCAACCCAACCATCGGAACAACTCTAATATTTTATAGTGAAATTAAATTGCAGATTAAAACAGATGGTTTGAACATTTCATTACCAGCTATGGTGCTTATTTGCTGACCATTGGCTGGTATATGTAAACATATAAAAAGCAAAAGAGCCCTTGGATACAAACCATACTCTCCTTCAGCTTTCCATTCATGGTTACAGCATGGTTATGAATGTTATGGATCCAGACAGGGTCTTTAAATGTGCTGAATTCAATTTACTTGTACCGATGAAAGGAAGAGGTCATGGAAAGTGCAGAATGGGTGGGAAAAGTATAAAATATTTGTTAACTGCCCTGCCAATACATTTCAGTTCACAGCTAGGCAGGTCCAGAGCCCTCTGCAGCCTTGTGGCACAGAAACCTGGCACCAGGCTTCTGCCAGGACACCTTGCACTATTCCAAAGTGCTCCAAACCCTGCCCAACCTGGCCTTCAACACCTCCAGAGACAGAGCAGCCACAGCTTCTCTGGGTAACCCGTGCCAGGGCCTCACCACCCTCTAATCTAAACCTACTGTCCCTCAGTTTGAAGCCATTCCCCTTTGTCCTATCACTCCAGGCCTTTGAAAATAGTCTCTCTCCTTCTAAGACCAAAATTAGGTGACCCCAGAGTCTTCTCTTGTTCAGGTTGAACCATCCCAATTCTCTCAGCCTTTCCTCATAGCAGAGCTGCTCCATCCCTATAAAACCAATTCAGTGCCTGCGCTGGACTCACCCCAACAGGTCCCAAAGGTTGGCTCTGCTGCTTGTTCCTGAGAAGCACAGACCTGTCTGGCAGCTTCTGACAGAGAGGGCAGCACCACCAGCCCACCAAAAATCCTGTCCTCACTGAATGAGTTAACTCTGCCTTCAGAGCCATTAAAATAAAACCTTCACAATTACAGCAAGTATTTCCCCATGTTTTCAATGTACCAGCTGCACTCAGCAATGTTGCCCCAGGTATTTAATTTTTCAGATATTGTCAAACAAACAGAAATCTACTCTAAAAATAATTACGAACAAATCTATAAATGTATTTAGCTTTGGCAGAACTGAAGTGAATAGATGTTTCTTAAAAGTGTAGAAGCCATGCCTTCAGATGTTTTCCATGCTGGTTTACTGCTGGGTTGGTGAAAATGTAAGATTTTCAGGGAGCACAAGGATGAGCCAAGGATATTCTGTTCTACCTCCACTGCATGATGCAGTAGCATCATGAAGGAATATTAGCACCCAGCAAGAACACCACATGTGCATTACAACCTAAGGATTAGGATAGGACATGTATCTCCTTTGCTGACAGTATGTACAACAACCCCACTCAGGATTTCATTCCAAAAGAGTAAAGTCTGAATGAGCCTGGGCATCTGCTGCCCAAAAGATCAAAAAAGAGGTTTGTGTTTGCACAGCTTTAGGGAAAAAAAAAAAATCTCTGGTCCTAAGAGTCTTGCAACACTCTTGGATAGCTGCAAAAACTGGGAAGGTTCTGGGGGTAGATACAGTCAGCAAAGCAAACAAATAGAAATCACCATTAAATTTGCCCTCACTCTCCCAGTTCAGTGTTGGAGCTTCTGGAGACTTTTATGTATTTGAGATCTAACCAGAACTTCCAGCTACGAGGACAACATCTTTTTCTGACTGGTACTTCCCTGGGCTTGCTGGGGGCACTGGTTCCAGCACTGCTCCTGCTCAGTCACTGACCGAGGGTGAATTACCCCAGATCCTGGGAATAATGGACATCAATCACACAGGACAGTGCAGGGCCTCATTTCCTGCACAGGGGCTGAAACCTTGAAACAATGATGTGCAAAGACACATTCACAGGTGTGCACATCTGCTTCCCAATTTAAACCTTAAACCCTGGTTCTACAGGGGCTTTAAGGAAACGATCATCCAGAGAGGAAAGTACAGGGGAAGGCATTAGAGGCAGAGAATCACCTCCTTGTGACACTGTTCTTTCAGGATCATAGCAGCATCTTCAGACACATAATCCTTGATCCTTGTGTGTTAAAGCTACCATGCAGAAAAGTTTGCTCAAAGAATAGCATATTGTTGACAACAAACTAGAAGAGCTATTTAAAAATAAAATACTGTACAATGCATGCTTAAAAGTGTAAAAAAAAAAAGGAATTTTATTTTAAAAATCAGTATTTATCAATAGTCCCAGCTATAACTGGGGATTCACAGCATGGATGCTGAAAGAATGGAGACAGCATGGTAATGAAAAAAGCGTATCCATCATCAACAATACAATACTTACTGTGACCTAAGGTCAGGTTTGTACAGTTACACCAGATGTTAGATTTCAGTCGTTCTTTGAAATGAAGAAACACAATGGTTACTATTCCTGTAGTGTTGTGGATTTCATTAAACATCACGTTTATCTTTCAGCTTTAAAATGTAGAGCAAGATTAGGATATTCTAACATTTAGGTTGCAGAAGGATCCAGTAAGCATAATATAAAGTAGGGGGGTGGCACTATAAAAGAATTACTATTTTGAATGCAACAGCCAGATCTTTCCTGTGACAAAACTGAGAGGCAGCAAAGGAAAGGGTGAAAGAGGCAGATGCAGTAAATAGCTCTAATGGTGTGGCTGTTTATAAATCAGCCCCGGACAGGGTGTGCATGGCCCTGGGGATGCCCTGCCCTCTGACACTGTGAGAGCAACCGTGACTCTGAACAGGACTGGCTCTTCTCTGTGCTTTAGCTTTTTTTCCTCTTTTCTTCCTTCTCAACCGATAACAGAGGAGTGGGGCCATCATTAGAAAAGCCTGACCTGCAAAGAGGCTGGAATTGCTTAGGGTTTCCTTTGGTCATCCCCTCTGAACTAGACTGGTCCAGCCCTGCCTGCTCCCCTGCCTCTGAGCTCAGGCCATTTCTTCAAATAGGAAATATCCCCTTTCCACAGGGAAGGGAATATTCCCCTTTACTTGCTTTATTTAAGGTCCCTTTAGCAGTCACTATGATTTTTAAACAGTTGTATATCTACTTTATAATACATGTATGTATATATAGGTAAATATAGTATATGCTACGCATATATATTTATACATACATGCATGCATATATACACATATACATAAGAAATAACTGCCACTCTGAAAATCATATTCTCAGTTGTTACTATTAGTCAGGAATACTCACATTCTCAGGCTGAACAGAAGAGATAAAAGACAGGTTTACATTTGTTACCAAGAAGCCTTTAGATTATCCTCTCCTCTGTCTTCTTCAGCCCAGAACTTTGCATTGTTTATAAACATCCCCTGTTTTGGACAAAGTAGGTAAGGCAGAGGAGCAAGGTCCATGTACTGAATTATTTCATTAAAAATTAAAGCTTTGTAAAAGTGTACACATTTCATTAACTTCGCAATGCAGGCTTTGCAAATATTCTAAGGGATGTTAATCTCCTGGCTTTAATTAGATTGAAGGTCTCTTGCAAAGGCTATCATTTTAATATAAAATGAACGATCTTTTAAGCTTTGTGAATTAGAAAACAAGAACTCCCATTTGAGATCAACAGTTGCACACTGAAACAAAAGAGGTTTGGAGTTTTTGCTAAATTAAGGTTTTTGCACTACCTCCTGTGCAATTGCAGAAGGCAGGCAGTAACATACATTCTTCACATCTGTCTGGGGTATGTATGCTCACAGAATCATAGACTGGCTTTGGTTGGAAGGTTCCTTAAAAGCTCATCTTGGTCCAACACCCTGCCATGGGCAGGGACATCTTCCACTGTCCCAGGTTGCTCCAAGCCCTGTCCAGCCTGGCCTTGGACACTTCCAGGGATGGGACAGCCACAGCTTCTCTAGGCAACCTGTGCCAGGGTCTCATTACCCTCCCACAGAAGAATTTCTTCCCAATATCAAATATAAACCTCTTCATTTGAAGCCATTCCCCCTTGTCCTGTCACTACAAGCTTTTGTAGATAAAGTCTCTCCATCTTTCTTGTAGGCTCCCCAACAGACAGAGACACCCCCACACCCCCTCTCCTTGACAGCCAACACCTCTTTTACACTAATTCCACACCAAAACTTCCCCTAGATCAGGGCCTTGCTGGCACACTGGCCCTGTCTCTTCCTCTAATGACTTTCTGTGCAATATCAAGTTGACTCCCAGAGGAATTGCCCAGAGTGACCCACGAGGAGCAGTTCTGGAGGGGACAGGAGCAGGGCACTGCCTGTGGGACACCACAGGGGTGGCCTGGCTGTGAGTGTGGGATGACATCTCAGCCCAGCACTGAACTTATCCTCCCTACCAGGGTCTGCACTGAACTGTTTTAAATCTGCAGTTCTCATCTGCCCCTGTTCTCCTGCTATTATCCCCTGCTAGGAGACGAATTTTTATATTTCTGACCAAGATGCAATCTTCTTTCCCTTATCAAACATAATAGAAAATGCTGTAGTTACAGAATAACAAACTCATCTCCTGGATAGATGTCAATCTATTTTTAAGTGTGGGATCAGCCTGGGAGCTGCCTGTGACAGCGTATCACTTCATGCCAACACGGTGCCTCCTCATTTCTGATTTCACTCACCTCCAGCCCCCTGCCTTTGGTGCCACATTGCCTTGGGCGTTGCTCCTTTTCCCTCTTCAGCTGGTTGTCCTCTGCATGCAAAGGGCCTAATCCTGCCTGCTCCCACCTTACCAGTTCCAGTTTAGGTTAATGGATACTCCTGCTTTTTCTGCTGTTTCTCTTTTGGGCTTCAGCCCTGTCCAGTTCCTTCCAGCTACGCTCATCTAAACCCAGAAACTGCTTGTACAGCTGTGCAATTCAGCTTTGCACACTTTGCTGCTGGACTTTTGGACCCATGACACACTTATAAACAATCCTACTCTGTCCTTTGAGGATCACATTTTGGAGGTGAATATATTATTCATGGAATCATGGAATGTTTTGCATTGGAAGGGAGCTTAAAGCTCATCTTGTTCCAAACCCTGCCATGAACAGGGACATCTTCCACTGTCCCAGGTAGCTCCAAGCTCTGTCCAGCCTGGCCTTGGGTGCTGCTCTGGGCAACCTGTACTAGTGTCTCACCAACCTCACAACTAAGAATTTCATCCTGATATCTAATCCAAACCTTCCCTTTTTCAGTTTCTTTATAATCAGATACAGGGCAGGCTGCTTTATGGAATCTGACTGCAGTGAGAGTCAAAACCCCTTTATTCACACTTGTGGGGAACAGACATCCAAAACAATTGCTAGCATTAGATCAAGTTGGAATAGCAGTTAATTAAATAATGACTTTTTTCCTTTCTTTCAGTTCATCATTTATACCAATTGGGTGTACAGACTCTTCAAAACTAAGAGGGCTAAGCTCCAAGTATAAATTTAATTAATCAATAATTATAATTTTTAAACAATCTTGATTTATTAAAAATTGACCTCCAGAAAAAGACCTGACTCCATTAATGTCTGCACTTAGTTCTCCGCTGCTGACAGTCTTGCTCGGCAAGTTTCCTTTAAGAGCACAAAGTCCTCAATTTCATTTCTCCAGTTCCCTAATTTTGATTCAGAGCCACATCTTTGTTTAAAGGTTTATGTAGATAAACCTCAATTTTGTCAATCTCAATTTTGTATAAGAAGTAGGATCAACTTCTAATTTCCAATGTTAAATCCTACGCTCTACTTTCCACTGCAATATTCTTGAGACGACTGTTCCAGGTTAGATCCCATGCTGGGTTCAACACTTAGAATAAACTAAAGTAACAGTAACTTCATTTACTCATTAAGAACACGGGTTTGCTCTGAAACTGCCTGATATGCAGTGAGCTTTCAAAGTTCAGGTGAAGATATGCAGCCGTGGCATGGACAATAACAATGACATTGGGGACTGCCTAAAATATGAATTCTCTGCTTTCCTATTGCTTAAGGACACACAATAATACAAGTAATATTTTGTGATAGTCTGTATATGAAATAGATATGAAAGATCTTCCCAGGGAGTGCCCAACTGCTTGATAATGGGATGTTGTTTTAAGCACCCAGTGAGAGGTGAAAACTTACTGGCCACGCTATTTTCTTCAGTACAGAGCCTATTGTAAGTATTCCTGGGGCTGCTGTTGCCCTACCCAAACATCAGCATAGGGGCTTGAGGCTGCTGGGCTGCCAGGATGCTGCACTTCCCTCCTGAGAGCTTTGATCCATGAGGGTGCAACTGGCTGGTAAACTGTAGAGAGCTCTGGCTGTAGGAAAAATTAAGCTTTGGCTTTTCCAACGTCACCTCTGCTGCAGACAACCAGAAACCACAAGCATTGCATTCCCCTTCCTCGCAGAGCAGTGCCAGAAGACACACGCATTAGCACGGCAGATATTCAAAAGTTATTAATAGTGTGAGAAATGGGCACACTGGAGTAAAACCAAAGTCCACTGAGAGCATTAACCTCTGGGGTTTGGTGCCTAGGAGAAGACAAGGTGCACAGAAGATACAGCACCCACTGCCAGCCAGCCAGGGTTAGCTCCCCTCGACAACATCTCACTCTTCACATGTCAGATTGACCTAAAAAACCCTTTTCCTCTACGTGCTCTGACAGGTGCTGTATTTGAACAAATGTTAATCGACAGCATATTAACTCTGACGGCTTCAGATCACCGTGGTATGTGTCTGAGTTTGCATCTCCTGGATAAACACTCCTGACTCTCATCTGCTTTGATCAGTATCACTCACTCTGTGATCCCTGCTCTTCCCCAGCATCGTGACAAATTTTTGGTTCCGTGTCAACATCAATGTCTCAGTGGCTGTAACGGTAGTTGAGATGGGCCACTTCATCTCAGCATCACATCCTGGTGGTTCAGAATTGATCTGAGCACACTCTGAAAGTTTTATGAGCATCCCATTGCCAGGGATTTTCATGATCTGGAAGGTGCAGGCACATTTCTACTACCACAGTACAGAATGGAGGCAGAGAGGGCTACAGCACACTCGGACCCTTTCCTCCTCGTATATCACTTCAAAATCTCTCTTGTTTAACCATGGGATTGGAAAGAGGAAGATTTGTGACATTTTTCAGGCCAAGTTAAGACAGTATAAAAAATTAATTACAGAATTACAGAATCATCAAGGCTGGAAGAGACCTTCAAGATCATCTAATCCAACTGTCTACCTCGTACTACCATAATAACTCCTATACCATAGCCTAAACAAGGAAAATTCCCAATGAACAGGCTTGGAATTACACTTTTTACAGGGCTCAGAATCTGTCACATATTCAATGGGACTTTGTCTTTTGTGTTTCTGCTACTTTTTTCCCCTATTTTTTTCTTTAAAAGTAGTGGAATTCCTATTTGGAAAGAAGACCCATAGCTTAGCTCCATCAGCGTCAATAAAGCTATGCTTATTTCTACCATATGAAATTCTGCCTTTAAATTTTAGAGGATATAAGAAAATGCCCTAAAAGAGCTCTAGACTTTACAGTTCACTGATTCTCCTCTGTCTTCAATTCCCTTTGCCCCAAGCTATTACCTCAATCTACTTGTTTTTTTCCTTCCCCTAGTGACTGGTTTACATCTCAGGTACTTAGAACAAAGAGTATTGTTTTGATCTGTGTTTAAGACAGCATTTTCTAGAAGTCACTAGCATCATAGTTAGCATTCTGCCTTTTTTTTTTTAAATAAAGACAATTCTTATCTGTTACAACACTACAGAGAGGCTTTTTTTCTTGTATAGAGACAACTGCAACATGCAAATATTCTAGTTGTTAGAGTATGCCGCCTAAAAACTAGGCTCATTTTCAAACCACATGCTCCAATTAATAAATAAAGTCTATTAGTACTGAACTATTGATCAAACATAAGAATCAGAGATTCCAGCATCATCTCTCTCTCTAGGCTGCTACCTCCACCAGTCCTTATAAGTTAACATTTGAATTGGAATTAGCCCTTGTAATTACATTTATATTAATAGAATTAGAAGACAAATGCTCTTCTGAGTTTTATCTTTGAGTGATAAACTGAATTTTCACTTCAATCTATTGTGCTTGCACAGAGATTTACTGTATGTGAACCTCGTAGTAATTTTGAGACTGAAACTTGGGAAATTCTAGGGACAGACAAGATCAAGAGACAGATTTGTCTGCTCTCAGGTGGCTGTGCCCCACAAAGCTTTTCCTTTTCCAAAGCCTTATTGGTTGCTCTTAGCAGCCCTTTCTGTAACCCAGTCCTTGCATCAACTGCTTAGTGTGTACAGAAATGTTTATATCCCTTGAGCTTGAGCCTCCTTTAGTTTCTCTTCATTTCCCTTTCTTAGAGCCTGTCCATTTGTTCTTGTATTTGACACTAGTTTTCTGACATCTCTCCTAGCTATTCCCCTTAGAATCATGTATAAAATAATGATGTCCACCCTGAGCTTTCCTCTCTTCAAAAAGCACTGACCTAGTTTCTCTGCTTTTACAGTAGAAGTTCTCCAGTCCCATGTCAACGAGGTTGCCCTGACATATCTTAGCTCTGATAGTTATCTCTCTCTTTTAATAATGGCATCCTGAATGGGGATTATTTCCTCTAAATGCATCTTCATCTGTTCCCTGTAGACTATTTCCTTTTGAGTTACTTCTGATTGATCTGTTTTTGGTGGTAGGGCTACGCAAAGATAGCTCTGATCTTTCTATCCAGGGCCTGACCACAGGTGATGATTCCTGTGGACTTTGGCCAGAATTGGAGCCTTTGATAACATATTCCCCAAACCTGTATAAAACACAATGAAAAAAGCCATAGTTTAAATTGCTCTTTCTTATTATTAATGGAGCAGATCCTCAGCAAGAGTAGTGGGTCACTTAAGTCCTTGGATGTGTGCAGAGATGACAATATTGCCTAGTAGCTACAAAATCACTATTTTTGTACAGCACCACTCACTTATTTTTCTTCGTTTGCACTACATTCTTTCTTTTCATTATGTCCAGGCTAACCCTTTTTCCTAAGGACCTGACCCTCCCTCATCAAAGTGAGGGGGAGATTTCACCTAGGCTTCTGCAGGCACATCATGAAGGCCTGGCTTTTACTTTGGGTAAGTTTTTAGCATGCTTTGGTTTCTTTATTTTTTAAATTCACTACCCATTCCCTTTCATTTCTCTACCACACTTATTTTTTTATTTATGCTATTTTTTTTTTGTATTCTTTATGCTTTCTCATTGACCTCTGACTGACAAAGTGCTCATGGGCTGTAGAAACTTCCCCTCATCACTGACTGTGATGCTGCTGCAGGGACTGGAGCCACTCTGCTGTCCCTGCAGCCTGGCAGCCCTTGGCTACAGCACGGCTGCCTGCCTTTGGATTGATGTTTGGCATGGTCCCATCACACGGTGCTGAAACAGGAACTCCAGTGCCTTGGGTCTCTTCAGGGTCTGCCTGCTGATCTGAGCTGGATGGGCTGGAGGTGAGGCTGCTCTGGTTTATGCTTTCGAGCTATCCAGAATGGGTAAGAAATTTTCCTTTCTGATATTTATTGAAGAATGGAGGTGTCCTCCATCACCTGCCTTACTTCAGCCTCAGAAATTCCTTGCACCAGCTGGTTGCTGTGTAAGGATCATTTCTACTGTGCTGTTTGGGAAAAATAAAGTTGGCTTCTATACAGTTTGTCTAATTTTGTGTGGCAAAAAAGCAACAGGAACATTTGCTAATTCTGTTTGTACTGGTTGCTCCCTGCAGCAGGGGCCATCCTGCCTGGCTGGGGAGAGGGTGTTGTTTTGCAGGGTGTTAGCTTCCATCACTTGGGATTTGATATTTTTCGCAAGTGGGTGCAATCTTCATTTATGCTGATTGATGTCCCCTTTTTTTTTTTTTTTTTTTTCCCCTAAGAATAGAATGTATCTATCTACCAAAAATGTGCAGCTGGTTGGGTAGTTCTTCCGAGTGCTTTCTGTAGAATGAAGGCAGACCAAAATGGCAAAGACATAAATAATTGATTCTGTCCCACTGAAACCCCTGGACTTGTTCCCCAAGCCTGTCTTTCATGTAGATATATTATCTCACTGAGAATTTCTTGTCAAACTATGTTAAGTAAATAAGAGAGGTGAAATATCAGCAACAAAGCTAACAAATGGAGCCGAATGCTCCACTTGAAAGAACAGATCTAGCTGTTTACCATGCTAATCTGAAATGAAATGAAAATGTATGTTTTTCATCTTTTCAGACAACGATCTTCAAATACAGGTAGCTAAGGTCTTTAACAACACAGATTTATTTTTTTTCAAGAAAAACCCTATTGTGGAGGTATTTTATGTGTCTGTGTGCCTGGATCAGTGTAGAAACTGAAAAATCTATTATGTTGATAATCTTAGCAGACTGAGCCTTTTATCATAATATATTTATGGTTTAATTTGCCTGTTTTATATGTACCCACCTTACATTCTGATGCTGCGAAGGGGATGCAGACACTTCCACGTGCTCTGAGGTTTATGCTCCCTTTGCCATACTGAATCCCTTCTCATGGCTGCTCCAAGTCTGTTCCAGTGCTGCCCTCATGGCCCCACTGTGAGCCCCTTATAAAATCTTGAGCAGCAACCAAGCCAGTTAGTTATTAGAAGTCAATTAGTAGTTAGTTATCAGTAGCGTCTAATATTCGTTGAGTTCCAGTTAGTAATCTTTTGATATTTGGGGAGCCAGAGACTAACTGGGTGTTATTCTTTGCTTCACAGAGATTAAGGTCGATTTGCAGCCTGGTCCCAGCAGCTTTCCGGAGGGAACATCCTCCCCAGACAGGCTGCACGCTGCTAATTACAAGGGAAATCCTGGCAGTGTCAAAGCCGGTGCCAAAACCGCCCTGATTGCAGCGATGCCGGGATCTCACCAGATGTCTGGATTGTTTATCCATCTGGGGGTTTCTTGCCCGGGTTGTTTGCTGGCCGGCCTTGACCTTCCTGGGGAGCCAGGGCTGCTCTCCCACCCCCGCAGGAGAAGGGCTGTTTCTGACGCAGCTCCGGCCCCCAGCCCCAGCCCTGGCTGACGCATCTCTGGCGTTCCCAGCCTGTTACATCCAGGGAGGAAGAGAAGTGTCTCATCCGGCTGTGGCTGTCCTTGCCTTTCCGCTCCTGTCACCCAGACCTGGCACTGGGCTCCCCAGCGACCATCTGCCTTCAGCGCTGCTCCACGGAGCGCCCAGACAGACCTACGTGAAAAGATGGTGCGAGCCTCAAGGAGCCGAGTTGTTAAGGAGAGACAGGAATGTGCAAGTAATTTAATTTTTCATGCAAAACTCTGCTAGGAACTACTAGACTTTCCAAAATGTATTCCAAAGAAATGCAGAGATAGATTCCCGACCGGCATTAATCAGTGCTGATTAAGTCATGAAGCTACCCAATTTCTGCCTGGTGAGTACTTTTCCTGTCATTGATTTATTGCCTTCCTTAGAAAAATAAGACCTGGGAAATAAAGAGTTCAAGTAAATTTGCTCAGTTACCCAGCCAACTGTTGACTGTGGTACCAGGGATAATAAATGTTCAGGGGAAATTCCTCGTGCACATTCATGCACTGAGCAGAGGTGTCCTGTGGGCACTCCAGGAGCTGGAGGACACAGTTCAGCTGCAGCAACACATTCAGGGCCTGGGAAGAGCAAGAAGAAGATGAGGGCAGGCTGCCCAAGCTCCCTGGACACCTCTGGGGACACAGCTGATGACAGGTGCCTGCAGACAGCCTGGTGCACCTCTTTCCTCACTGGGAAAGAGGGAAATGTGCTTTTCCTCAGCCTGCCATGAGAATGGCTGTGCTCATGGGTGAGATCCAACACTTGCTACCAGTATTCCTGTTGGTACCTGGCCACCAGCTGCTGTTTCTTTCCTCGTATTTATAAGGAAACTCCTCAGTGTGTATGAATTCATGCTTGCAGGCTTGGGCAGTGGGGTGATTATTGTTTTCCTGCAGACACATGGCATTATGGTTAAGTCACAGGATATGCTAACACCACCATCTGGATTTGTTTTTCAAATGACACCACATTATTTGTTAAATACTCTCTACCTCATCTTCTTTAAGATATTTTAAGGATAATTCTGCAGAGGTGTACACACAACAATTCTTATCAGCTTTCTTTTTTGACTCACCTGTTTGCCTACAGCTCAATTTAGAGCATTTGTTGCATATTTTCATTAACCTGCTATGACAAACTACTTTCATAAATTCATGAACTACACAGCATGAAGAGTACAGCTGCAGGAGGCCACCTGCTAGGGACAACATCTGGAACTCTCCAAACAACTTAAATATTTTGATTTTGGGGTATCTCTTTTATGATATTACCAATGGATCTGGGTCTTGCAGGAGCTTGTCCCTTAGAAAAGACATTAGATCCTTTAAAGGATGTATACACCCATTCCTGAGCAGTTACTAACACTTCAGAACAGAATTTAAGACATGGTTAGCAAATCCATCCATTTGCTATAGTAATTTGCTAAGTTTAAGAAGGACCTTTGGTTTAATATGATGGAACAAAGTGAGATAACTCTACAAGATACAGTTAAATTGCAAGGAAAGGATTTCTTCACACATGGTCTTAAATCCTATCTCCCTTTTGCCTGTCAAAGGCACACAGACCCTTTGTTTCTCATCCTATGACTCAGCTCAGGTTGAAAATCCCGTGGTGTGCTGTAAGTGCTTTCACACGGCCAGAAGAGGAGCACTTAGAGCTCTATTACCCAAACTGTGCACACACTGACCATACATTTGCTGTATCAGGTGTTTAATGAAAGCTGCCTTGCTACAAACATGAGCCTATTTGCTCGCCAGTGGCTCCTGTCACCAACCTCATTTAGTGACAATGAACAAGAAATTTATTTTTTTTTCCTCCAAACCAGAATATTTACATATTTCAGCCCTGAGGCTCAGCCCACCCCACCCTTTACTCCAGATCTTTGCCTCTGCACCACTGCACTAAATAAATTAACAAGTTATCAACAAGACTGCCAGGCCACTATGGGCTCCCCATTACTGAGGCTGTCATTGCCACTCAGGGCTCTGCTGGAACGTGACAACTTCACAGCAGAAGGTCACTCCCCCCAGTCACTCTCTCACTGCTGCTTGGAGGCAACTTTTCTGAGAAATGATTTGTTATGGTAGAATCAGAGGCACATTTGTTAGTTAATTCATTCTGCAAAACTCAAATGAGATGAAAAACAAGCATAGATCTGACAAATGGCATTTAATTATGTCTGAGCCTAAAATTCATAATACATATTTATGCTGCCCTAAGTCATTTGCAGCCAAGGCCCCTTTTATTCTCATAACTGAGTCCATTTGCTGATATGGGAAAAGGGTGTTGGTGATGGGTTACTCCATGTCCTTTCACTACTTTGAGCCATCCCCTGCTCTGAACAGGCCATGGGCTTTTCCCAGGTTTACAGTGCAGCAATTCTCTAGGTCTTATTATTCCATAGTCCATGCAAGTAATCCAAGGAACTTATAGGTGCACAATAGTTTTATCTTGAGAAATTAAAATTTCTAATTTCTGACCACATCTTTTCTTTGAGTTCTTCGTAGGTGTTTGTTTGAGGCTTTGGGCCTTGGAAGATACCAGGACTAGGACTGCACTAGGACTGTGTCCCTGTCCCTACAACCTGCCACTGTCAGGAAAAGTTGCTTACTACAGCGGAGGTGGAGCTGCCTCTACAGTGATACAAGGAGATAGGGTTAGCACAAGACAAGTAAAAACACGTTGCACTGATGGTGCAGAGGTTTGAGAGAATGTGCAAAGCACAGGCTCCTGGGAAATGGACATTGTCACATGTGGCTTCTTAGCACACTGAAGCTCTGACCTAGCAAATATTTACATGCACTTAAGTGCACATTTGAAAGGGCTAAATATACACCTGCTCCCCGCCTCAGCTGCCAGACATCTCTAGACTCTGCATTTGGTGCAAATGTCTTTGCCTCAAAAACATATGCTGCAGTTTTGCTGAAGATGTAGGTGTATTTTTATAATGGTTTGGTGCTGTTATTGTAGAAGTAAGCTTTTTTTTTTTTGAGTTCTTCTCTCAACACGTCATAGAGTATCCAACCAGCATCCTGAGCAATGTTTGACTGGAGAGACTTAGGAGAATTTTGGGCTTCTCCCCCTCTCCAGCTTCCTTTCCTCTCTGCAGAGCCAGGTACCTTGGAAATACTGCCCACGACCATGAGATCAGCAAGAGTCTCCTCCTCCCCTGAGCTCCCACTGCAGCCTGAGCATCCCTGCCTGTGGACCACCTCCACCACGAGACAGCAGCCCCAAAGAGCCTCACCTGATCTCCTAAACAGGAGTCTCTGGGGCAATCAGCCCTGGCATCTTGGGAAGAAGGATCTCAGGATTTCACAGCTCCTCCCTGCCTCTCCTGCTGTGGGACTGCCAGCCTGGGGAGCACTTTTCACCCTCACTGCTCTGTTGAGCACCCCAGCCACCACCTCCTCCCCTCCCCTCTCTCTGGGCATGCTGCCACCCAAACTCACTGGGGAGCTTCAGGATTTTTTATTCTCTGGTGGGAAATTTCATTTGACCCTTTCAAGTGGGACAAGAAGAGATATTAGATTTGTTGACAATGAAGTGCTTTTATCTGAATTCAGCGAAAGAGGTACAATGAAAAGATTGCAGCTGTTGAACAAAAGCACTGCACCTATTACAGAGTTCATATGCATTTACAAGTGGCACATCAGTGAAGGCTCTTGCAGATGTACCCTCCTTCCAGAGAAGACTTGTTAATCTCTCCCTCAGCTCTGCCTGCTGTACATACCCTTGGGAAAATGTGGTGTTTGATTGTCTGCCAGATCTTGCAATGATAGAACTGCTATTAGGAGGTAAAAACTACATGAAGGAGTTTTATCTTTCTGTAAGTCTTATAGGTCTCCTTGATGCAGGATGGGACAGCAACAGATACGTCAGGTTGTAATAAAATTCTAAGACCACCATTTCCCCAGTGAATAGATACTACTTTATGCACATATTTAGAAAGATGAAGAGGTAGACAGAAAAAAAGAAAAATAATATCATAGATGGATCGGTAGGTGGATAGACTTCAGTCAGAAATTGAATTACATTTGCACTCATTTTCCTGTCTGATAAGGTCACACAGCTACTAAAAAAGTATTTTCTAAAATTTAAGGCAAAAAATCAACTGTCAAGAAAGAACTCAGATTTGGCAATGGAAACTGAAAGGAGCCCCAAATCCCACATAGCTGTTATCTGACATCATACAGCAACTGCACACGGTAGAAATGACAATAGGGCATCTATTAACTAGAGAAAACCCTGATGAAATTTGTGGGCTTGCAGTCAGTCAATCCTGCAAAAATAGCAAGCGTGAGCCCTCATGCCATGAACCAAGCACATGGGAGCAGGATTGGACAGGACCAGCAAATGCTTTGCAAGCTCACCAAGGTGGCCCAGGCACTGGGTCAAGAGTCTGAGCTAAGAGTTAAAGAGAGCATGACCAGCCCTGAATTCCTGCCCTGTGGCAGTGCCCAGCACAGCTGGCGAGTGCCAGAGCCCCACACGGCAGCTTTAGCTGCTGCCAGTTGGACTTTCCTTAGAAGCACTCTGAGAGCCCAGACCTGCTGGAGCACAGTTTGTGTTGGCTTCCCTCTCCCCATGGCCCTTGCTCAGGAAATGGAGCAGGCACCAGGCAGGCTCCACAGGCTTCATGGCACTGGGTGTCTGCAGAGAAACGTGGAGCTCACGAGCAGAGGGAGATTCCCTGGCTCCTTTTTGAGGTCTTGCATTCATTTACAAATTATATGGGACAAACAACAACCATTAGGATTAACTAAGAATTTATTCCTAGCACCTTGTCCCTTTGTTAAGTCTCACAAACTTAATTTGCATCCTTACATATCCAAGCAACAGATTTCTACTTAGAATAAACCATAGTTTCTATATTCTAAGCAACAAGAACATGTACATTACTTGATTTACAGTTTTTTTGCTAATCCTAGATTATCTTCAAAATCATGAGAGCTGTTAGAAAATTCAGATGGAGAATGCAAAACTCACCCTCCAGATTCAAAGCCACAGATCCCCTGCCCCCAGGACTTTAGAGATGCCGTTCTCACCTTGCTGGATTCCAAGTGCAGAGCTCCAGGTGCACCACTGTGGTTCTGAGCTGTGAGGTTCAGAGCACTTATGTGGACAAGTGGTGCCATTCAGCAAAGCCTGCAGGAAAACCATGGAAATTTTTCATTGACTTCTGCACAACTCAGCATTTGCTTTGCATTAATGAATGAAGTAAATGTTCAGCTGATTACTTCATGTGGCTTCTACTCCCAGTATTAAACCATTGCTTCATTCTCTATTCCTGTGCCCTTACCAAATAGTAGTAGATTATTTTATGGGATAATCTAATTTTCCTTCCCTTCTTCTGATGCCTTTCTAAGGCAGACCTGGAGCTGGCAGAAAAAAAAAAAGGCACAACCAATGAGCTAGACCTCATTACAGCAATAAGGGATTTTAGGGTCCTTCCTCATCCCAAGTGGCTTTGGCAGTTTCCTTTTATTCTTTAACATTGTATTATTTACACAGCTGCTCCACTAACTTTTTCTTGTTATATGTTTATTTATTTCTTCCTATTTTTTAAATTTTAATTTTCTCTCTTTAGATTTTAGAATGGCATAAATTTATTTTTACCCTTTCAAAAAATTATTTGCTTGCAATTAAACCTGCAAATCTAATAGTGCCTAAATGTAAGAGTGACTTGCATTTATGAGGGAGACACAGGGGCAGGTTTTGAAAGCTGAACCACATCATTTCACGATCCATAATCAGTTTTTAGGGGTTTTCTGTTATTATTTCAAGGACCAGGTGTCTAAAAAGGTATCATTTTTCTCACCAGCTTTTGCTCGATGTTTTAAAGAAGGTATTAATGCAGTTGTAGAGGTTATAGCTGAGCGTGTGACTGCCCGCTGGATTTACACGCGCAATTACCCCAAAAGCACACAACCCTCCAGACTCACACATGCAAAAAGCCTCTTGGCTGGAAAACTCTTGGCATGGATGCTCCATTTCCATATGCAGTCACACTGAATATGCATATACATTAGGTGCAGGAGCACACATACATTTTTCAAACGGGAGGCCTTGGTGTGAACCTAAAGAAGAAAAGACAAATGCTGCGAAAAAAGGGGTTTAGGTCAAATTCAGTGAGTAAGGATGAATCTGCTGGGTTGTACTCACGTGCCTGGTACCAATGCACAACATTTTCTGCAATTAAATATGCAAAAAGGTGTGGAATTTTAGTTTTTTTTTTCTTTATGCCTTTACATCCTTTGAAAATTTATAATCTTTAATTTTCCTTTTCTAATTCTAATAGATGAAAACCAGCCCAATGTAATTTTTTTGTCCAAAAGAGACAAGTCAACAGAAGAAAAAAGTGTTTCTGAGTAATAACATGTTTGAAAATCAGGCAACCAAAGACTGTAAAGATAGACCTAGGTGTCTGAATTTAGACACCTATTTTTTAAAACCTTGGCTTTGAAAATAAAGTATCTGAATGTATATAGAAAATATAAATCACCAGTCACTTTTATTACATGTATGTTTATATAAAGACCTTAGAACACATTTTAAAAATGTAAACGTTCCTTAGTATGTTTAACTATGTGTCTAAAGAAGATGTAGGACAGAAAGAAAACAAAATTTGACAAATGTTTCTGATCAATCCTGAAGAAATCAATAGGAATTCACTCACAGCATGATTTCATTTAACTTTCCATGCTAGGAATAGTAACCTGGCCTTCTGTTAAAGCAAAAGCATTCATACTTCTTAGCGATTTAATTCTCATGTCAACATGTATCAGGCAGGCAGAGAATGGTCTGGAGACTGGGAGGGGAAGGAGGAATGGATGGAAACACACGGAAATTGTGTGGACTGAGCTGTATGGTTGGGTGACTTCATTTCACCAAAACCAGTTTTTAATAGAAAACGGAGTTTTCATTGAGATGCATATTTCCCTTTCCCTTTGAGGGAGCAGAAAGTGTCTGTTTCTCAAACCATCTTTTAATGTTTATTTGAAAAATATCTAATACCCAAGAATAGGAACAGCTTGGTGGGGAAAAGAGAGAAAAGCCATTGAATCCTGAGCACTGCATCAGTTCCTTGGTGGGAGCCACAGCCTGGCTGTCTGGGGTGTCTCCCCTTCCTGCAGCCACACACCCCACAGCACCCAGGAGTTTGGTATCTCTCAGTGTGCCACTCACACAACAAAAAGAGGGGACAAGCCCAGACAACAAGACAATGAAGAAGAGAACACAACCACAGCTCTTGTGAATGAACTTGGGGGGGATTTTTTGGTCAAAGGGGTAAGTATTTTGGCCCTTAACTCAAATATCACAACAGAGAATTTTGTTTTGGAAATGTCATCAGGTTTATTTTTTTTTTCCAAAAATCAGACTTGAGTGAAGAAAGCCCCTGCTTTCCACCTTCCCAAGCAAGGCAAAACTGTTGGCACTCCAAGCTCCTATATTAAACTTGCTTCTACTCCCTTAGCAGACCAGAACCTTGCATGGTGTATGGAAACCAACGGAGCATTCAAACCCAGAGAACATCTGGTTTCCAATATTTTCTTCTTGCTTTTTCATGGTTGTGCTCCTGGAAGCACATTTGGGTCCACAAGTGCGGGTGTGCACGTATGTCTGTTCTTATTTATTCTAAATATAAACTGTTTTCTGAAAGGGCATTATTCATAGAGAGATGAAAGAGAACTGTCCTTCTTAGAAGTCTGGTTCAAAACCTGAAGTTGACACTGGGTGCCATATTGGACTAAAGCAAAGTGTGGAAAGAGTGTTCTCCAAATTCTGAGAGAATACTGGTTGAAAAGTTATGGGTAATGAAAAAGATCTCAGCTTTGCTGCCTCGTTGAATCCCCAGTTATATATAAAGCAGATGTCATCTTTGCAATATGCAACATGTAGGCTAAGGAACTATCAGCTAGTGACATCTGAGGGTGACATTGCTTTGAAATGCACCTCTCTATCTATGTACACACAAAATTATGTGTGCTCACACACACACAGACTGTGTGGCTTAAACACTATGATTTATTATGATTTTTTCCATCAGGAGCCAGATTTGACTGACCAGAGAATTCATGCAAAAAAGGACAAAAAATTGTTTTACTTTCAGGCTGAACTGATGAGTGAATTTGCAAACGGAAACACCACAAAATCCAGTTTCAGTCCAACAAGCTGAAGAGGCTCTATTATTATGATCTTTATTTTCATTATTTCTGTGGGCAAGGTATAAAGCAAAATAGCTGTGTCTCTTTAGCTGCCTGAACAATAGAAAAGTTTATGCAGCTCTTGAGCTGAAATGTTTTTGACAGTTTTCAGTTTTAGTTCTTTTGATTTGGTAAGAAATCTGCAAAAATATGATTTTGAAAATCACCAGTTTCATGCTTTATCCCTTTCTCAAAATTAGACTATATTGTCCAACTCCTCATCACTTACTGTGTCTGAGGGAATCCTAGAAAATAGCCGGGAAGAATCAGTGCTGGGCTGTTGCTTAGAAACTGCCTGGGTTTCTATAATATTGACTGATGTAATAGTTATATTGCCCACTTGCATCTGTTAACAACCAATACAACAGAATCCACAGGTACCAATAAAGAAACAAACCTGGAATTCATTACTTTCCTTGAGAATTCATCAGTGCTTTTTCTAGCTTGGCACAATGCTTTTCTCAGGTGCTAATTAATAAAATAGGAGATGTACTGCCTCTACATATATCTATTTTATTTGGGTTTATATATTTTGCCCCAGGGAAAAGATGTTGTTAAGAATGTAGTGCATTATTATAATTACAATTTTGCAATGCCATAGAAAGGTATGAGGTATGAGCTGTGGTTCTGTGGGATTTTCTTTGCTGAGAGCTATAGTGTGGTAATATGACCATTTTCTTAATGTGTTTTAAAGAGAAGTAATATGGGTGCTTTTGTAAAAATCAGTGGGACAGGACATTTCTGATGAGTGCTATTAGTAGACTCACAGCAAAGCCCAAGTAACAGATGAATTGTCTTACCTTAGTGGTGTCAGCATTCCCAAATCCAGGGGTGTAAAAAGAGCAGATGCAATGACGATAGCAACAAGATGGACTCCACAACCACTCATGTGAAAATGATGTACTTCTACATTAAAAAAAAAAAAATAACTTTAAGGTACAATAATGAAAGTTTTTCTCTTAAGAACAGGGCTACAATTTTTCCAACAAAAGCCAAGATGCAAACTCACAAAGTTGCTGATTCTGGGCTATGAGGAAAGCATCTGAGAGTTAAGTGAACTGGCAACACTTTGCAGCCCAAGCCACAGCAGCTCATTTCTCACCTGAGTGTGACCCAAAGCCCAGTGTAGCCACTGGATACAAACCTGTTCAGTGCTCTGGACAGTCCTAGGGCCCTGGCAAATAAGAGAGATGTTTCACTTGTGTACACTGTCCATACAGAACATACTCACTCCTCACGCGGGAGGTCCACGCTGCCGTGGATACAGCTCCTTTTGGAGACTCCTGATTGAAGTGCTTTTACAAGCCCACCCCAGCAACTGGCTTCCTGCATTTTGAGGAGACATAATAAAATGATTGCAGCCCAACCCTCATTTATTAAGTGTGGGGGAAAACACAGGAGGAGCTGTAGGGAAGGGGAGACAGTTACTTTTTGTAAGTAAATCTTACTCAAGGGAGTGCAGCTACTGCTTAGATGGATTACATTTGGCTCTATCTGGGGGCCTAGATTTGTGAGGGAAAACAGTTTAAACTCCTGGCTTGCCATTCCACTTGTTCTCAGCAGGCAGAGGAACTGTGTTGGAGTACAGCAAGAGCTGAGGTTGTTCAGTGACAACAAACGCGGGGGCGGATGCTCATCGCCAGGCGTGGGGATTTGGGAATGCAACTCACATTAGTGTTAATGGGAGTTACACGCGTAAATCCCTGCCCTTCAACATGATAATACATAATATACCCCTTAATTTTTAATTCACCAGGGTCTCAATTTTAAAGCATTTTCATATAGTTTGTCCTAATTATAATCATTTTTAATGACAGCTTAAAAATTTCACATGACTGTCTTATCACATACGGTACTTAATTTCTCAAGTGAACAGTTTCCATGTGGTGTATTCTGGGAATTTTGAGAACTAAAACACTAAGGAAAAAAACTACTTTGTATAATCAAATGAGATGTTATTATTCCACTATGTTTTATATACACTGGAACAGAATTTCTCACAGTAATGGCAACCATTTTGAAAAGTACTTAAAATTGAGACAATTTTTTGTTTTGGAATGTTATTGGCTTAATCTCAGTCTCATGGACCAGGGCTTTTGGTCTACCTCTCATGGTCAATATTAGTATAAATTAGTAGATAATTATTAGTTAGTAGGTAATTATTAGTCAGTGCAGGCTTCGGGGAGGTTTCAACCTACAAGTAATTTTTCATTTTCTCTAGGACTTGCGAAACTCTGAATATACTGCTACAACATCACTGTTTTTATATTAATATATTATCAGTATATTAACATTATATGTTATCTCCTTCTACAATAATATACCTATATATTATTATATACAGTATATAATGATTGTACTAGTAATACATTAATCTATTAATTATTATATTGACACACAGCAGGCAAGCACTCACACATTGGATTTAGAGTACATCCACACATACCATATCAGATGTTGTCAGTGCCTTCAGCATCTCAACAGGCAGGAAAAACAGTAATTACTGGAGTAACTGGTCCTGCATCATACACATAACAGAGGACCGTGTGCCATGAGCCCAGCATGCAGAAACATGCCAAGGACATGCCTCACCATTCCACGTGCCCCACAAAGCATCCCTGTACCAGCCCATTGGAACCCAACCACAACAGCCATGGACACACAATTACACCAGCAACTGCTGCCTGTCCCATTTGAAGCATTTCCTTGCTCTCCATCAAGGCCTTTTGAGCTCTCTTATTTCAATTTATTCTAATGGTTTTCTAGTTTGCCTTCATGTTGATTAAACCAAGTCCTGTTTTATTTTTAGCTCTTTGCTTTCAGAGGGAGCAATATATTTTTTACTACTTACAGGTATAGAAAGGGCCACTGCCAGAAAATACATGATGAAATAGCAGGCAAAGATTTCAAAACCCACCTAAGTGACTTAAAAACATAAGTGCTATTTTCAAGAGTGATGGAGGGCTTAGACACCAAGTGCCATGTTTAGTAGTAGATTTTAAAAAGTAATTACCTACCTATGGAGAGCATGTATGACTTGAAAAAAAAATCTCAACAATTAGCATTAGTAATTAATAATATTTTAAATGTTTGATTTCAGCTGTGCTCCAGAAGTAATTTGTTTAGTCAGGGGAGAAAACACTCCTGTATGCCCTGAGGTTAATAGATTTCTTTGGACATCTTCATTCTGGATAATTTAGGAGTGCAAATAGGACTTGGACTTTTGTCATGAGACTATTCTTGAAAGTTCTGCCTGAAAACAAACTTTGTCCTGCAGTTAAATTTTGGATATGTCTACCTTGCTTTCCATTAGTTGGAAAGAAAGGAAGTGGACTTTATCTTAAACCACACAAAAATGTTGGACTGCACTAGAATGTCTACATCCATGTTTTATATATCCTCTAATTACTGAACAACCATGAAACCATGACTATAGAGGGGAAATAACTTGCCAAATTAGTAGCCTTCAAACTGTCACTTTTTATAAAGAGTAAATGATAAAAAGAAATGTAGCACTCATTTGTTAGTCATTTTTATGGGTAGCTTTAATCCGTTTTGTGCATAGACTCCAGTTGTTGGTATTGTTTCCACTAAAAGAAAAATAATTTGGCTGCTGCTGCAACATTTTAAGCTTTCACTGTTACTATAAAAACAATCCCCAGGAGATTTTTTTTTTTTTAGTCTCCTTGTATTGCTGGTTTGCAAGGACTTAGGAAGTAAAAGTTTAAAACGGCCTGGTAACAGACAAATCATTTTTAAAAGCCAGCATTGTACTGGCCTGGGAGTGCTACAGGAAAAGCTACTTTAAAAAAAAAAAAAAAAAAAAGGAAAATACAACAGTACAAAAGCTAAGCAAGCCTAATTATTTTTTAAACAAATATATGGAGGTCATCTAAACTATGAATGCATGAGAGGCCTTTTCCTACATGTGAATTGTCAGATCCATGCTGGATAGGCATCCAGGCAGAGCTTGGCTTTGTAACGCTGCTCCCAGTAGGAAGGCATCTCAGCGTTTGAGTAATGTACTTTAAAACAACAACGTACTTTTTCTGAACGCATTAAGGGTGAAGTTTTCAAACTGGGGTACCTAAAGATAGATCTGTCTTGTGACAGCATAGAGCTATCTCTGGTCAAGAGTTTTGGTGTAGCCTGGGGCTTTTTGGGTAGGTGTGTTAAATAACAGATTTTCAGCGACTGCAGCTAAAACTTTGTGATTTTCTAATTTTGGTGGAGAGGTTCGTCTGTAATGAGAGTGCTGCCTGAGGTCTTCAAAATATTTCAAATAAATAGACAAGGAGTACAAGAAAGAGAGGAACAAAAGTCCCGCAGAGATTTAAAGAGATTTGGGTGTTCAGCTCCTACAAACTCTCTTGCAAATCCCAGTCCTCTTTCGTAAATGACGGCTGAATCTCGACAGATTTGGTGGTTCATTTTGGCTCATTGTCTGCATCCGCTCAGGCTGGAAGCTGGCCCGGGAATTTCGTTAGACCATGAGAAGTTTCCAGGAGAGTTTTCAGCTCTTGGTTCCCAGGTATCTGAGGCTCTGCCACTTCCACTTCCCCCAGCCAGAAAACGCAGAGACGTGCAACCGTTTGCGAAAAAGGCTGGCCAAACCCTCTCTGAATCAAAGGAATATTCATGTTTTGGATCAAAGACTGGGGGAAGGATTTGACTAGCTCCTGCATTCTCTGTCCTGTGCTGCCAATGTCTGGGCCTAAATTATATCCATTGGCCAACTTAGAACATCTTATTGAGGTTATTTTTTAGCACAAGTAAAATAAATAGTATCAGGTTTTGATCCTTGGGAGGAACCATGCAAAACTGTTCTTTAGCATATCTTGTTTTTAAGACTCCGAGTCTCCATTTTCAAATCACTGGGTCTAGAGCCAGGCTCCAAAATATATCTTGACGCACGCAAAGCAATCATTTTTCTACGGAAAACCGCTGAGCACCTGCTGCTTCTCCTCCCGACTCCCTCCTCATGGCAAGCTCAGTCATTTCTGCACGGGCCAAGCACCTCCATCTGGCCTCAAAGAACCTTCCAGGACCTGAGAGCAACAGAGGAAGGCTCAGCCCTAGACATCAGCATGGACACCTTAGGCTGGGGTGGCTCTGGGAGCTCTAGATGTGGTCCAGGCACACAGCTAGAGCAGAACAAAAAGACAATCACTGTGTCAGAGGGCTCACACTGGATGTGCCAGACTTCACATTACACTCTCAAAAGGCTAAAACAACGCTCTGGCAATTAGCACGTGTAAAGCCCTCAGCTATTTATGTCCTAGGAAATAGCTTGGATTTTATTATTTTTGGGTTAAGCCATTCCAAACGGCAAAGCAGCAGTTATTTGTCTGCCATCTATTGATGTGCTGTCTTGATCTCTAATCGAGGCCGAGGGGGATACATTTCCACCTTTAATCCTTCAAACTTTCTAATGCTTTCATGTACAAATGTATACAGTAACTTGGCATTAGCATTCCACAAATATGCAAATTGTCTGTCAGATTGGACAGGCTGCATGCATTTGAAGTTGTGTTGACAGCCTACAGAAAAAAGACATTCTCAGCTCAAACATGAACAAGATGTTTATATCATTTTTCCCTAAAAACATACATTTTATGTTTTAAGCAGAGATGGGAGCAAACTGCAAAATTTGGATCAAGACATCTTTTGCACCCATAAAATTTGGGGATGTCTGCATCAGGGGATTTTGATTCAGCTGGCTCTTGGAAAGGGGAAATTCAGCTCAGATCTGGCTTATGTTCCAGCCTTCACAAAATACAGTGGGAATTTGCACATGAGCCTCTGTTTCCAAGTAGGTTAACGCATAAAAGAAGCAGCTCAGAAGGTGTCATTATACTCTAGTGAGCTTTGCAGTTGGTGGCAACAGCAGTTACCTGACAAAGTACCATCTTGCCAGTCAACAGAAAAGGAAGCTGTAGAGCCCAGCACCCTTCCTGGCCCAGGGAAAGAGAACCAGAAACAGTAGTGGTGGGAGCTCGTGGAAGCTCGTTGTGCGGGGGGCACTGACAGGCACAGATGCAAAAGGCATGGGTAGATCAATCTAGGCATCCACCTCCAGAATTCAGCCCCTCAGAAGCTCTCACCTGGGGGCTGCAGAGTCCTGCAGACCCTCCAGTGGTATCAACACGTGGGTGTCTGTGTCAGCTCAGATGAACTTGTATTCTTTTTTAAGTACATGCCCCATATCATGCAGACTCATAAAAGCAATGTGTTTATCTCCCTGAGTTCAACAAATTTCACAAAACAAGAGTTTTGTCAGCAAGGCTATAGACAAATGTCCTCTTTGCCTCTATATTTCTAAGTATTTTAATTCAAACAGATTTACTACATCATCTTAACAAACTACTTCTCTTCTCTACCTCTTTAAGGCAGGATTCCCGCCTTAAAATGAAGACTGAGCTCTTCCCTTTTCTTCCAGGCTGCCATGAGGGTATAGCAAACTAGATGCCTATGGCTCTGGCATATTGCCTGTCTAGTGGAATATTATCCTAAATTGTGACTCGACATAGAAAAAAAATGCTGTTTAATGAGAGAATGCATTGGGAGCTGTGAGTCTGACAAAAACCTTATATAACAGATGAATTTTGACACCCTGCATCTGGACATCCAGTACAAACCATCATAAGGTCTGAAGCAAATTTTTGGTACAAGAAGCTTCTTCTGCAGCTCATTGAAAAATTACTTTCAGTGGTAAGGAACCACTGAAGAAAGCAAGGAATATCCCCATGATGTCAAGGCCCCAGGAAGCTAAAGAATCTGTGAAGTAATGAGTCTCTTTGGAGCACAAGTTGAAATTCTGTCAATTAAAACACTTTCTTGTAGCAAACCACAGAGGATTTGAAGGAGGGGAAAGTTGAAAGAGGGAAGATTTAGAACTTTAAATACAGTTTATGGAAAACACTAGAGCTTTCCTTACTTCACTGTCAGAAGACTGAAGGGAAAACATTAGACTCTGGTTCTTCCAGCATTCACCAGCTAATTTGCCATGGCTGTATAAGTTGGGCATGCCCTGACACTGCAGGAGCATTGATACCAACTACCTTGGCTCCTGCTGGAGCTCCCTGGGGATCCCCTCTTTACTGTGCAGCTCCCACAAACCCAGCCCTAGCAACCTCCTGACTCATTTTCATTTGCAAAGCCTGTGCTTTAGGTTTTCCATGTGGCAGGGAATGTTACGAAGCCATGACAGCTGTGGACTCACTGGCTGCCTTTTGGTATGCATGCACTGACCAGGTTCTGGGTCGAGTGCCAGAGCTGTCTGCTGAGACACTGAGCTCTGGCCAAAGACCCTCACTTCATGTTCCAGCTTGGTGAATGCCAGATAGCTGTTAACTTCATCAGGCAGGCAAAAATTACTATCACTAGGCCATCAAGCATAGAAATAAGGTCACTTCACATCTCCCAGGAGAGCCTTGGGAGGCTGGAGCTGCTCAGTGTGCCCCAGAGCAGTGGGAGAGCTCGTGAAGCACGTGTTGGATTTATGGAATTCAATCTTAAGTAATGCCAGCCCATATTTTAGCAGCCATTTCAGAGGACTAATTCTCTCATATGGGTATGGATTGTTTGCCAGCAACAACAGCGGTGAAAAGATCGGCAGCATCCAATGGAACACCTTCAAAGAATGTTCTTCGATAGCTTCCCAGAAGTAAAGAAAGGACAACTATTGCCAAAAGAATGGCTCAGAATAGGAATGAGAAACCTAGCTGTAAAGAACAATAAGTGTGTCAGGAGCCTGGTCTGACAAACAGGACATAATCACTGGCAGGATGAGGCCTTGGCAGTGCTGCAGTGCTGGTGATTCGCGCAGTCCTCAGGAGAGCTGACAGCAGGAACTATGCCTTTGCTTACTTCGTGCAAGTAGATAACTCAGCGAGAGCAGAGAAATCATTTGACAGAGGCCAGATTCAGAAGGCATCCGAAATGTCTTTCTTTAAAGATAATCATGTTAGGAATCAAAAGGGGTCTAATGTTAGAGACTCGCCTTTCAAATGCAACAAATGATTATACCTGTCAAGATTTATGGACAGATTTATTTATGTTGACAGAGGGACCACTAATAGTTTGACAAATGAGAAGTCTTGACAGATACAACAGATACGTTCAAGTATATTTCCTCCTGTTTGAAATAGGAAATGAGTGAGTTATGACAAGCCTGTAATGTATATTGATACGACTTTTCCTAGGCTCCTTCTACAGAAGTAGATGCATTCTACAGTGCTGGATGCTGATCTGGAAAGCCAGTTATAACCCTAATCAGTGACCTTCTATCTTCCTCAATCAAGAAAGTATTTAAAAAGGCTAATTTAGGGAAAACAGGAAGGAAAGCTTTTCCAGGTTGTTCTCCTGGATGGAAAACTTAACTTCCAAAGTAAGGTAAGAATCTAGAGGAAAGAAATATTAGGATCTCAGGAAGCTTTATATTTAGAATAATTGCTAGCTAGGGACTTTTCATGTAAATTCACAGCAAACCTAATACTTCTTCCCAGCACGGAATGCCAGGCATCATTGTACCATAGAGGCTTGTGGTCAGCTCCAGACAGGAAAGATCTATCCCAAGGACTGCTGCAGTCCTACAGCAGGGAACAATTCCATGCTAAAACCCCATTCAGGAAAGGTATAGAAAAGCTATCGCTATGCATTAGCATCTGATCAAAGGCCAGTCCAACAAACAAGACACCAACAGTTTCCATGGACTTTGCCTCAGGCTCTGAGATCTTTTAGGAGTTTTATGTAGGATCGTACAACCATTACATCCCCAGCTGTGAAAGACAGAACAACCTCTTAAATGCTGCTCTACCATGCAGCAGCCTTTAAATGCTACTTTCATTTAACAGACAGTGACTAACTCCTCATTCAAGTACAAGAATTCCAACCTTCTCACAGTGTGGAAGCTCTGGACAATGCAAGCAAGAAGAGACTGGAAGGAGAATCCCACTTTGTTGCTCCAAAGGCTGCCATCCTCTCCAAACTGGGAATGTAGTAAATGTTGATGAAACAACACTTGGTACCAGATCAGTGTCTGTCGTTTGCTGTTGGTTTGGCTACCAGACCCACATTTTCAAACAACAATGGGACAAATTACCATGTCCCCCAAGGCTTTAAAACAAACACAAACAAGCAATTAAACAAACAAGTGCTCTTGTCACTCAGCAATTAAAGCATTTCCTGATCCCTTAATAAAAGCTGACCAAGTTTCCACATATTAATGTGACTTTGCACACTCGATCAGTTTATTGCATTAAAAACCCATCCCATGTCTTTGGCCAATTAAAGTCAATCTGTCTGCCCTCCCTGGAAATCCCCCCAGGAAGGGGTAGGGAACAGCCATTTTTGAGCCAGGAGTATGTCTGACATCGAAATGCATTTAACTAAAGCACAATGGGTAATGTTGTTCACGCAAAAACATTTTGGTGTTTCAAAAAACCATTAGAGGGCATCAAGGGAGGACTGGAGTTTTGAAAAAGAATGAACCTTGACAGGCTAAACTAACTATTGCTCTTTCACCAGCATACTCACTTGCCTGGAAAACTCCAGAAGGCCTATTAATTATTTTGGGGTTGTTCATGAGAGTCATCTGAGCTGGCAATTGCCAATTGCATCAGTCTATGACATTCCAGGGGCTGACAGTGCCATCTCCTTTATATAAATCTGTTAAATTACTAATATACTGAAGTATTTCAGCTTAAAACCCACTCTCAGTCTCCTTTATCAATTTTGCATCTGGTTTTCTCTGAGGTTGAAAAACAAAGCACACCCCATACACTTACCTCCTTGCCAGTCATTTTGTGCATGCTGTTCTTTGTTTTAAAAAAAAAGAAAGTCTGCTCTGTAATTACCAGACACAGCCGTGGGAGTGGTTAATCTTTTAAAGCAACATTATGAATTATAATACCAAGTGTATACTTCATTGTGGTAATCCTGCAGTAATGCAAGCAATATTAGCATGTTCCGGGAGGCAGAGTACTGCCAGGGGACCAGGAATGCTTGCAGGAGAAGAAAAGGAGAAGATTTCGCAGTAATGAAAACGATGTTGTGTTTAGTCCCACAAGCTAAAAACAAACTAAATATTTATGATAAACGAAAAGAATAAGGAGGATTATGGTGTCATTCACTGTAGAATAAAATATTACCTAATCTAAACATTTACATAAATAGCAGGAGGATAATGCACGCTGAATTTAGATGGTTCAAAGAGAGGAGGAAATTAACTGTAACAACAGCATAAGTGTTGCTGTGCACAGTGGTGGGTGCTCCTGGGTCTCCTCAGCTCTCTGTACCACAGAGGCCAGCACTGCAATGGTATTTGGGGCTACCAGAGCTCAGATTAGAAAGAACGGAAGACATCTTCCTGCTCTGTGGTGGAAAAGCATCCAACTCCATCAAAGGAGTTTTCTGGTGTAGACCTCTGCTACCTGAAGTGGAAAAAAAGAAAAAAAAATACATTACCTGAGATTGTTGGCAGGCTCTAAGGGATTATCCCAAAAGAAGATGGAGAGAGCTGAATGGGGTGTAGGCACCTGAATTCCACCCACATCCCCAGGTCCATCATTGCTGAGCTTTGATGGCAGCTGATCTGTTTGCTCTGCCAAGTTTTTTTGACCATTTGGCTCCCTGGTGTCTCAAGCATAGCTGCAGTCAGACCCAAAAGCCTCATCTGGGTGGAGCTGTCAGGCTCAGCACCTGCCCCTTCCTGCTCTACCTGATGGGCAGAAGCCATCAGTGCCCAAACTTCAGGCTCTCCTCAGGATACAAAACCTGAGTTCACATCCCTCTTGCATAAAAATAACTGTTAAAGCATTTTTCTCCCATGCTAGCTTCATCTAGCCTTGCCTGCTCTCCATCCCTATGAGTCTTTCAGGACCCTGGCAGTATCTCGAGATCCACTGAAGCTTTTGGGTTTGCTTTGGGCCAGATGTTTGTAGGCAGAGAACTCCCTGCAGGATCATGGCTGAACTTTTCTGAATGCAGAGGCAATGTCATTTAACCACCTGTCATTTAACTTCCTGCAGCTGAAGCTGAATCACAACTCTGCTTAAAACCATCTTAATTTGATGCCTGAGTTCATTAATTAATTATATAAAATTTCCAGTTGGAAACTCTTATTTGCATTTGGTTTGTACTGTGAAGTAGAAAATAATGCATGCAAGGGAATAAACGATAAAAATTTCCAGTGATTAGGTAACATCTGAGGTAGCTTTTGTCAGCATCATAAAGAACATAGTTAAGAATAATGATACTTCTGAAGAATTGGAAACGTCCTAGAGAATCCCGTCCCAATATTATGATTCTCCAATAATATTTTTAAAACAATTCAGCAGACTTACGAAAACAGGTTTATGCACAGTATTTCAGAAGGATGAGTCTACAAAAGTAACCCTGTAGAAACAGCATTGCAATATAGTACACACATCTGAATATTCCACAGAAGGGATCACTTAGAACCATAGTGGCACTTTTGGATTGAAGAATGCCAACATGAGGGAGGACACTGAGTCACTCTGTTGCTCTCCCAGACTTAACTCAAAGCCCATAAGTGAGGCTGCTTTGCAAACAGCCCCAAACTGGGATGCAAGCTAATACAAGCCTGTGTGTTCAAACACCAGTGGTAAGCTGCTGTGCAACTGTTTGAGGGAGAATTGATTTTCTTCTGGTTGAAATGTGCGAAGATCCCATGGTTTACCCGAAGAAGTAAACCTAAAGATAACAGTTTGGTAACCCAGGGTGATGTTTACAACTGTACTGAATGTGACAGCTTTCAAAGTATTATGTATATTTCTAAGGCTGTACATGTACAGCTCTGACAGCATGTCAGTTATAATTCTTGTAAAAAAATGGATGTAATTTATTATGGTTCAAATATAGAATAAACTATATAAATGCTTCACCACAAAATACTAATTTCCTCCTTGCTGAGGGGCTCATCTGCATTCTAAATAGCAGTAAAGATGTTTTAATTGAATAGGTTTTTCTTCCCTTTTCCTTGTCAACGTGGCTGGCTAGGGTTAAAATAGATGCACAGAACTGGAGAAAATCTCTGAACAATAAAGGAAATCTCAACCACAAACAGGACAACTACACTACCAGAAGTTAGGGGTGAGCTGGGTTTTCATGTTCTGGGGGGGGGCAGCTTTGGAGGTTGCTCATGTGTGATTGATGGTACTTGTGAATAATACCAGTTGGCAGACATTAGTAACACTTTGTCTCACTTTTTGCTCAGTTGTTCATTTTTCTGCATTTGGCATGTTTTCATGTTTTTAATAGGAATTTTTCAGTCATGCATCTTTGACATGAAATAGCATGAAATGTGATGCCTCCGATTTTGAAGTATTTCCTTGCTGGCTGTATATGACATTAGTACAAAACTTATCATACAGAATTATCATTTTTGAAAGTAGCTTGCTTTTCAAGCTCCTTCATTTCCTCATCCCATGCACTGCAGAGAAATTTGTATGAATATTTTGCACTTAATTCTAATTTCATCCTAATGTATAGCCAGAGAAACTTCACTAGACTAAGCACTGGATTAAACAGGGCTAGGATTCAAAATTATCTCTCTGGTTGAACCTTAACATGAATATTGAAATTAACTGCTGTAAGACTTAGTACAGAGAAAAAATGACCAGAAGAAGTAAAATAACTACTTTCTTTTATTTTGTAGTGAGTTATAATTTTTTACCTATCCTTTGACT